>NW_024058030.1:0-71607 GCF_016432855.1 Salvelinus namaycush
CTGTGTTGTTACACGTCTGTGTGTCACCTCCACGTCTGTGTTGTCACCTCCACGTCTGTTGTTGTTACCTCCACGTCTGTGTTGTTACGTCTGTGTTCACCTCCACGTCTGTGTTGTACCTCCACGTCTGTGTTGTCCTTGGTTGTCACCTCCACGTCCTGTGTTGTTACCTCCACGTCTGTGTTGTCACCTCCACGTCCTGTGTCAACCTCCACGTCTGTGTTGTCACCTCCACGTCTGTGTTGTCACCTCCACGTCTGTGTTGTCACCTCCACGTCTGTGTTGTCACCTCCACGTCTGTGTTGTCACCTCCACGTCTGTGTTGTTACGTCTGTGTTGTTACGTCTGTGTTGTTACGTCTGTTGTCCACTCCACGTCTGTGTTGTCCACTCCACGTCTGTGTTGTCACCTCCACGTCTGTGTTGTCACCTCCACGTCTGTGTTACGTCTGTGTTGATACCTCCACGTCTGTGTTGTCACCTCCACGTCTGTGTTGTCACCTCCACGTCTGTTGTCACCTCCACGTCTGTGTTGTCACCTCCACGTCTGTGTTGTCACCTCCACGTCTGTGTTGTTACTCCACGTCTGTGTTGTCACCTCCACGTCTGTGTTGTCACCTCCACGTCTGTGTTGTCACCTCCACGTCTGTGTTGTCACCTCCACGTCTGTGTTGTCACCTCCACGTCTGTGTTGTCACCTCCATGTCTGTGTTGTCACCTCCACGTCTGTGTTGTCACCTCCACGTCTGTGTTGTCACCTCCACGTCTGTGTTGTCACCTCCACGTCTGTGTTGTTACGTCTGTGTTGTCACCTCCACGTCTGTTGTCACCTCCACGTCTGTGTTGTCACCTCCACGTCTGTGTTGTCACCTCCACGTCTGTGTTGTCACCTCCACGTCTGTGTTGTTACCTCCACGTCTGTGTTGTTACCTCCACGTCTGTGTTGTTACTCCACGTCTGTGTTGTCACCTCCACGTCTGTGTTGTTACCTCCTAGCCTGTGTTGTCAACTCCACGTCTGTGTTGTCACCTCCACGTCTGTGTTGTCACCTCCACGTCTGTGTTGTCACCTCCACGTCTGTGTTGTCACCTCCACGTCTGTGTTGTCACCTCCACGTCTGTGTTGTCACCTCCACGTCTGTGTTGTCACCTCCACGTCTGTGTTGTCACCTCCTAGCCTGTGTTGTCAACTCCACGTCTGTGTTGTCACCTCCACGTCTGTGTTGTCACCTCCACGTCTGTGTTGTCACCTCCACGTCTGTCTTTTCACCTCCACGTCTGTCTTTTCACCTCCACGTCTGTCTTTTCACCTCCACGTCTGTCTTGTCACCTCCACGTCTGTCTTGTCACCTCCACGTCTGTCTTGTCACCTCCACGTCTGTCTTGTCACCTCCACGTCTGTCTTGTCACCTCCACGTCTGTCTTGTCACCTCCACGTCTGTCTTGTCACCTCCACGTCTGTCTTGTCACCTCCACGTCTGTCTTGTCACCGTCTGTGTTGTCACCGTCTGTGTTGTCACGTCTGTGTTGTCACGTCTGTGTTGTCACCGTCTGTGTTGTCACCGTCTGTGTTGTCACCGTCTGTGTTGTCACCGTCTGTGTTGTCACCGTCTGTGTTGTCACCGTCTGTGTTGTCACCTCCACGTCTGTGTTGTCACCTCCACGTCTGTGTTGTCACCGTCTGTGTTGTTACCTCCACGTCTGTGTTACCTCCACGTCTGTGTTGTTACCTCCACGTCTGTGTTGTCATCTCCACGTCTGTGTTGTCACCTCCACGTCTGTGTTGTTACCTCCACGTCTGTGTTACCTCCACGTCTGTGTTGTCACCTCCACGTCTGTGTTGTCACCTCCACGTCTGTGTTGTCACCGTCTGTGTTGTCACCTCCACGTCTGTGTTGTCACCTCCACGTCTGTGTTGTCACCTCCACGTCTGTGTTATCACCTCCACGTCTGTGTTGTCACCGTCTGTGTTGTTACCTCCACGTCTGTGTTACCTCCACGTCTGTGTTGTCACCGTCTGTGTTGTCACTGTCTGTGTTGTCACCGTCTGTGTTGTCACCGTCTGTGTTGTCACCGTCTGTGTTGTCACCGTCTGTGTTGTCACCGTCTGTGTTGTCACCGTCTGTGTTGTCACCGTCTGTGTTGTCACCGTCTGTGTTGTCACCTCCACGTCTGTGTTGTCACCTCCACGTCTGTGTTGTTACCTCCACGTCTGTGTTACCTCCACGTCTGTGTTGTCACCTCCACGTCTGTGTTGTCACCGTCTGTGTTGTTACCTCCACGTCTGTGTTACCTCCACGTCTGTGTTGTCACCTCCACGTCTGTGTTGTCACCTCCACGTCTGTGTTGTCACCTCCACGTCTGTGTTGTCACCTCCACGTCTGTGTTGTCACCTCCACGTCTGTGTTGTCACCTCCACGTCTGTGTTGTCACCGTCTGTGTTGTCACCTCCACGTCTGTGTTGTCACCGTCTGTGTTGTTACCTCCACGTCTGTGTTGTCACCGTCTGTGTTGTCACCTCCACGTCTGTGTTGTTACCTCCACGTCTGTGTTACCTCCACGTCTGTGTTGTCACCTCCACGTCTGTGTTGTCACCTCCACGTCTGTGTTATCACCGTCTGTGTTGTCACCTCCACGTCTGTGTTGTCACCTCCACGTCTGTGTTGTCACCTCCACGTCTGTGTTGTCACCTCCACGTCTGTGTTGTTACCTCCACGTCTGTGTTACCTCCACGTCTGTGTTGTCACCTCCACGTCTGTGTTGTCACCTCCACGTCTGTGTTGTCACCTCCACGTCTGTGTTGTTACTCCACGTCTGTGTTGTCACCTCCACGTCTGTGTTGTCACCTCCACGTCTGTGTTGTCACCTCCACGTCTGTGTTGTTACGTCTGTGTTGTCACCTCCACGTCTGTGTTGTCCACTCCACGTCTGTGTTGTCCACTCCACGTCTGTGTTGTCACCTCCACGTCTGTGTTACGTCTGTGTTGTCACCTCCACGTCTGTGTTGATACCTCCACGTCTGTGTTGTCACCTCCACGTCTGTGTTGTCACCTCCACGTCTGTGTTGTCACCTCCACGTCTGTGTTGTCACCTCCACGTCTGTGTTGTCACCTCCACGTCTGTGTTGTCACCTCCACGTCTGTGTTGTTACTCCACGTCTGTGTTGTTACTCCACGTCTGTGTTGTCACCTCCACGTCTGTGTTGTTACCTCCACGTCTGTGTTGTCACCTCCACGTCTGTGTTGTCACCTCCACGTCTGTGTTGTCACCTCCACGTCTGTGTTGTCACCTCCACGTCTGTGTTGTCACCTCCACGTCTGTGTTGTTACGTCTGTGTTGTCACCTCCACGTCTGTCACTTCCACGTCTGTGTTGTCACCTCCACGTCTGTGTTGTCACCTCCACGTCTGTGTTGTCACCTCCACGTCTGTGTTGTTACCTCCACGTCTGTGTTGTTACTCCATGTCTGTGTTGTCACCTCCACGTCTGTGTTGTCACCTCCACGTCTGTGTTGTCAACTCCACGTCTGTGTTGTCACCTCCACGTCTGTGTTGTCACCTCCACGTCTGTGTTGTCACCTCCACGTCTGTGTTGTCACCTCCACGTCTGTGTTGTCACCTCCACGTCTGTGTTGTCACCTCCACGTCTGTCTTGTCACCTCCACGTCTGTCTTGTCACCTCCACGTCTGTCTTGTCACCTCCACGTCTGTCTTGTCACCTCCACGTCTGTCTTGTCACCTCCACGTCTGTCTTGTCACCTCCACGTCTGTCTTGTCACCTCCACGTCTGTGTTGTCACCTCCACGTCTGTCTTGTCACCTCCACGTCTGTCTTGTCACCTCCACGTCTGTCTTGTCACCTCCACGTCTGTCTTGTCACCTCCACGACTGTGTTGTCACCGTCTGTGTTGTCACCGTCTGTGTTGTCACCGTCTGTGTTGTCACCGTCTGTGTTGTCACCGTCTGTGTTGTCACCGTCTGTGTTGTCACCTCCACGTCTGTGTTGTCACCTCCACGTCTGTGTTGTCACCGTCTGTGTTGTTACCTCCACGTCTGTGTTACCTCCACGTCTGTGTTGTCACCTCCACGTCTGTGTTACCTCCACGTCTGTGTTGTCACCTCCACGTCTGTGTTGTCACCTCCACGTCTGTGTTGTCACCTCCACGTCTGTGTTGTCACCTCCACGTCTGTGTTGTCACCTCCACGTCTGTGTTGTCACCTCCACGTCTGTGTTGTCACCTCCACGTCTGTGTTGTCACCTCCACGTCTGTGTTGTCACCTCCACGTCTGTGTTGTCACCTCCACGTCTGTGTTGTCACCTCCACGTCTGTGTTGTTACCTCCACGTCTGTGTTGTTACCTCCACGTCTGTGTTGTTACCTCCACGTCTGTGTTGTCACCTCCACGTCTGTGTTGTCACATCCACGTCTGTGTTGTCACCTCCACGTCTGTGTTGTCACCTCCACGTCTGTGTTGTCACCTCCACGTCTGTGTTGTCACCTCCACCTCTGTGTTGTCACCTCCACGTCTGTGTTGTCACCTCCACGTCTGTGTTGTCACCTCCACGTCTGTGTTGTCACCTCCACGTCTGTGTTGTCACCTCCACGTCTGTGTTGTCACCTCCACGTCTGTGTTGTCACCTCCACGTCTGTGTTGTCACCTCCACGTCTGTGTTGTCACCTCCACGTCTGTGTTGTTACGTCTGTGTTGTCACCTCCACGTCTGTGTTGTCACCTCCACGTCTGTGTTGTTACCTCCACGGCTGTGTTGTCACCTCCACGTCTGTGTTGTCACCTCCACGTCTGTGTTGTCACCTCCACGTCTGTGTTGTCACCTCCACGTCTGTGTTGTCACCTCCACGTCTGTGTTGTCACCTCCACGTCTGTGTTGTCACCTCCACGTCTGTGTTGTCACCTCCACGTCTGTGTTGTCACCTCCACGTCTGTGTTGTTACTCCACGTCTGTGTTGTTACTCCACGTCTGTGTTGTTACTCCACGTCTGCGTTGTCACCTCCACGTCTGCGTTGTCACCTCCACGTCTGCGTTGTCACCTCCACGTCTGCGTTGTCACCTCCACGTCTGCGTTGTCACCTCCACGTCTGCGTTGTCACCTCCACGTCTGTGTTGTCACCTCCACGTCTGTGTTGTCACCTCCAAGTCTGTGTTGTCACCTCCACGTCTGTGTTGTCACCTCCACGTCTGTGTTGTCACCTCCACGTCTGTGTTGTTACCTCCACGTCTGTGTTGTCACCTCCACGTCTGTGTTGTTACGTCTGTGTTGTCACCTCCACGTCTGTGTTGTCCACTCCACGTCTGTGTTGTCCACTCCACGTCTGTGTTGTCACCTCCACGTCTGTGTTGTCACCTCCACGTCTGTGTTGTTACGTCTGTGTTGTTACGTCTGTGTTGTCACCTCCACGTCTGTGTTGATACCTCCACGTCTGTGTTGTCACCTCCACGTCTGTGTTGTCACCTCCACGTCTGTGTTGTCACCTCCACGTCTGTGTTGTCACCTCCACGTCTGTGTTGTCACCTCCACGTCTGTGTTGTCACCTCCACGTTGTTACTCCACGTCTGTGTTGTTACTCCACGTCTGTGTTGTCACCTCCACGTCTGTGTTGTTACTCCACGTCTGCGTTGTCACCTCCACGTCTGCGTTGTTACTCCACGTCTGTGTTACCTCCACATCTGTGTTGTTACCTCCACGTCTGTGTTGTTACTCCACGTCTGTGTTGTTACTCCACGTCTGTGTTGTCACCTCCACGTCTGTGTTGTCACCTCCACGTCTGTGTTGTCACCTCCACGTCTGTGTTGTTACGTCTGTGTTGTCACCTCCACGTCTGTGTTGTCACCTCCACGTCTGTGTTGTCACCTCCACGTCTGTGTTGTCACCTCCACGTCTGTGTTGTTACTCCACGTCTGTGTTGTCACCTCCACGTCTGTGTTGTCACCTCCACGTCTGTGTTGTCACCTCCACGTCTGTGTTGTCACCTCCACGTCTGTGTTGTCACCTCCACGTCTGTGTTACGTCTGTGTTGTCACCTCCACGTCTGTGTTGTCACCTCCACGTCTGTGTTGTCACCTCCACGTCTGTGTTGTTACCTCCACGTCTGCGTTGTCACCTCCACGTCTGTGTTGTTACTCCACGTCTGTGTTGTCACCTCCACGTCTGTGTTGTTACTCCACGTCTGTCTTGTTACCTCCACGTCTGTGTTGTTACCTCCACGTCTGTGTTGTCACCTCCACGTCTGTGTTGTTACTCCACGTCTGTGTTGTCACCTCCACGTCTGTGTTGTCACCTCCACGTCTGTGTTACTCCACATCTGTGTTGTTACTCCACGTCTGTGTTGTCACCTCCACGTCTGTGTTGTCACCTCCACGTCTGTGTTGTCACCTCCACGTCTGTGTTGTCACCTCCACGTCTGTGTTGTCACCTCCACGTCTGTGTTGTCACCTCCACGTCTGTGTTGTCACCTCCACGTCTGTGTTGTCACCTCCACGTCTGTGTTGTCACCTCCACGTCTGTGTTGTCACCTCCACGTCTGTGTTGTCACCTCCACGTCTGTGTTGTTACCTCCACGTCTGCGTTGTCACCTCCACGTCTGTGTTGTTACTCCACGTCTGTGTTGTCACCTCCACGTCTGTGTTGTTACTCCACGTCTGTCTTGTTACCTCCACGTCTGTGTTGTTACCTCCACGTCTGTGTTGTCACCTCCACGTCTGTGTTGTTACTCCACGTCTGTGTTGTCACCTCCACGTCTGTGTTGTCACCTCCACGTCTGTGTTACTCCACATCTGTGTTGTTACTCCACGTCTGTGTTGTCACCTCCACGTCTGTGTTGTCACCTCCACGTCTGTGTTGTCACCTCCACGTCTGTGTTGTCACCTCCACGTCTGTGTTGTCACCTCCACGTCTGTGTTGTCACCTCCACGTCTGTGTTGTCACCTCCACGTCTGTGTTGTCACCTCCACGTCTGTCTTGTCACCTCCACGTCTGTCTTGTCACCTCCACGTCTGTGTTGTCACCTCCACGTCTGTCTTGTCACCTCCACGTCTGTGTTGTCACCTCCACATCTGTCTTGTCACCTCCACGTCTGTCTTGTCACCTCCACGTCTGTCTTGTCACCTCCACGTCTGTCTTGTCACCTCCACGTCTGTCTTGTCACCTCCACGTCTGTGTTACGTCTGTGTTGTTACGTCTGTGTTGTCACCTCCACGTCTGTGTTGTCACCTCCACGTCTGTGTTGTCACCTCCACGTCTGTGTTGTCACCTCCACGTCTGTGTTGTCACCTCCACGCCTGTGTTGTCACCTCCACGTCTGCGTTGTCACCTCCACGTCTGCGTTGTCACCTCCACGTCTGCGTTGTCACCTCCACGTCTGCGTTGTCACCTCCACGTCTGCGTTGTCACCTCCACGTCTGTGTTGTCACCTCCACGTCTGTGTTGTCACCTCCACGTCTGTGTTGTCACCTCCACGTCTGTGTTGTCACCTCCACGTCTGTGTTGTCACCTCCACGTCTGTGTTGTCACCTCCACGTCTGTGTTGTTACTCCACTTCTGTGTTGTTACTCCACGTCTGTGTTGTTACTCCACGTCTGTGTTGTTACTCCACGTCTGTGTTGTCACCTCCACGTCTGTGTTGTCACCTCCACGTCTGTGTTGTCACCTCCACGTCTGTGTTGTCACCTCCACGCCTGTGTTGTCATCTCCACGTCTGTGTTGTCACCTCCACGTCTGTGTTGTCACCTCCACGTCTGTGTTGTCACCTCCACGCCTGTGTTGTCACCTCCACGTCTGTGTTGTCACCTCCACGTCTGTGTTGTCACCTCCACGTCTGTGTTGTCACCTCCACGTCTGTGTTGTCACCTCCACGTCTGTGTTGTCACCTCCACGTCTGTGTTGTTACCTCCTAGCCTGTGTTGTTACCTCCACGTCTGTGTTGTTACTCCACGTCTGTGTTGTCACCTCCACGTCTGTGTTGTCACCTCCACGTCTGTGTTGTCACCGCCACGTCTGCCTAGTTACCGCCACGTCTGCCTAGTTACCTCCTAGCCTGCGTTGTCTCCGCCACATCTCTAGAATGTCATGGTTGACCAGCCTGTTTCCATAGTGAGGTGATGAGGCCGGCTTCATGATAACTGTTTCCATAGTGAGGTGATGAGGCCAGCTTCATGATAACTGTTTCCATAGTGAGGTGATGAGGCCAGCTTCATGATAACTGTTTCCATAGTGAGGTGATGAGGCCAGCTTCATGATATGTTAATGAGGTGGCTCTAGTTCTGTACAACAGATGGTTTGCTGCTTGGGTTTTTAGAGATAAATGCACATGTTTTGATCGCTGATGTAAATCACAGTTCATTTTATTCAAAATAAGATTTTAAAGAGGACATAGTTTAGATGTGTCTTTCTCTGTCAGCTCGGTACTAACTCTTGTCCTGTCTTAGTCTGTCAGCTCGGTACTAACTCTTGTCCTGTCTTTCCCCACCTGAGCGTTCACTATTAACCACTCTCTGTTTGTAACATTAGTGTAATCTTCCATGTCTCTCTCTCTGTCTCCATCTTCCTCTCCTCTCCTCCCTCTCTCTCTCTCCATCTTCCTCTCCCCCCTCTCTCTCGCTTCCACTCTCTCTCTCCCTCTCCATCTTCCTCTCCCCCGCTCTCTCTCTTTCACTCTCTCCCTCTTCGTCTCCATCTTCCTCTTTCCCTCTCTCTTTTTCTCTCTCTCTCTCCATCTTCCTCTCCCCCCTCTCTCGCTTTCACTCTCTCTCCCTCCATCTTCCTCACCCCCCCTCTCTCCCTCTGTCTGTCTCTTTCTCCGTAGCGTTTGGTTTCTGTGAGTACAAGGAGCCAGAGTCCACCCTGCGTTCCCTGCGTCTGCTACATGAGCTGCTGCTGGGAGACAAGAAGCTGCTGGTCAAGGTGGATGCCAAGACCAAGGCCCAGCTAGAAGAATGGAAGGCTAAGAAGAGGAGTGCCAACGGGGTGAACACACACACACACACACACACACACACACACACGCGCACACACACACGTGCACACACACACACACACACACACACACAACGGGGTGAGTAGTAGACCTATGTCCTGTCTATCATGAGAGGTGATGGAGAACAGACTCAGATTTTATTGAATTTTTAATTTAACGTTTATTTAACCAGGCAAGTCAGTTAAGAACAAATTCTTATTTACAATGACCGCCTACCCCCGGCCAAACCCGGGCGACGCTGGGCCAAACCCGGGCGACGCTGGGCCAAACCCGGGCGACGCTGGGCCAATTGCGTGCCGCCCTATGCAACTCCCAATCACGGCCGGTTGTGATACAGCCCGGATTCGAACCAGGATGTCTGTAGTGACGTCTCCAGCACTGAGATGGAGTGCCTTAGACCGCTGCACCACTCGGGATACAACTTATGATTCCATTTACAGCCACGGTAAATATCACATCCATTAGACATGGGAATTCATAATAAGAACCTCTCTGCTTTCTGTTTGTGTCTCATAGGGAGCCATGTCAGAGGACGTGCTCAAGGAGGAAGAGGAGGAGGAGGAGGAGGATCTTGATGAGGACACAAAGCGCCGTGACCAGATAGTGAAGGGGGCCATCGAGGGGTTGATCCGGGAACACGGCAGTGAGCTCAACGCCCCTTCTCAGGACGGAGACAACCAGCCCCGCAAGAAGAAGAGAGAGAAGAAAGAGGAGGTAGTAGCGTCCGTTCCACCGAAGAGAGGAGGTAGTAGCGTCCGTTCCACTGTAGAGAGGAGGTAGTAGCGTCCGTTCCACTGAAGAGAGGAGGTAGTAGCGTCCGTTCCACTGTAGAGAGGAGGTAGTAGCGTCCGTTCCACTGTAGAGAGGAGGTAGTAGCGTCCGTTCCACGGTAGAGAGGAGGTAGTAGCGTCCGTTCCACGGTAGAGAGGAGGTAGTAGCGTCCGTTCCACTGTAGAGAGGAGGTAGTAGCGTCCGTTCCACTGTAGAGAGGAAGTAGTAGCGTCCGTTCCACTGTAGAGAGGAGGTAGTAGCGTCCGTTCCACTGTAGAGAGGAGGTAGTAGCGTCCGTTCCACTGAAGAGAGGAGGTAGTAGCGTCCGTTCCACTGTAGAGAGGAGGTAGTAGCGTCCGTTCCACTGTAGAGAGGAGGTAGTAGCGTCCGTTCCACTGTAGAGAGGAGGTAGTAGCGTCCGTTCCACTGTAGAGGAGGTAGTAGCGTCCGTTCCACTGTAGAGAGGAGGTAGTATCGTCCGTTCCACTGTAGAGAGGAGGTAGTATCGTCCGTTCCACCGAAGAGAGGAGGTAGTAGCGTCCGTTCCACCGAAGAGAGGAGGTAGTAGCGTCCGTTCCACCGAAGAGAGGAGGTAGTAGCGTCCGTTCCACCGAAGAGAGGAGGTAGTAGCGTCCGTTCCACCGAAGAGAGGAGGTAGTAGCGTCCGTTCCACCGAAGAGAGGAGGTAGTAGCGTCCGTTCCACCGAAGAGAGGAGGTAGTAGCGTCCGTTCCACCGAAGAGAGGAGGTAGTAGCGTCCGTTCCACCGAAGAGAGGAGGTAGTAGCGTCCGTTCCACCGAAGAGAGGAGGTAGTAGCGTCCGTTCCACCGAAGAGAGGAGGTAGTAGCGTCCGTTCCACCGAAGAGAGGAGGTAGTAGCGTCCGTTCCACCGAAGAGAGGAGGTAGTAGCGTCCGTTCCACCGAAGAGAGGAGGTAGTAGCGTCCGTTCCACCGAAGAGAGGAGGTAGTAGCGTCCGTTCCACCGAAGAGAGGAGGTAGTAGCGTCCGTTCCACCGAAGAGAGGAGGTAGTAGCGTCCGTTCCACGGTAGAGAGGAGGTAGTAGCGTCCGTTCCACGGTAGAGAGGAGGTAGTAGCGTCCGTTCCACGGTAGAGAGGAGGTAGTAGCGTCCGTTCCACGGTAGAGAGGAGGTAGTAGCGTCCGTTCCACGGTAGCGAGGAGGTAGTAGCGTCCGTTCCACGGTAGAGAGGAGGTAGTAGCGTCCGTTCCACGGTAGAGAGGAGGTAGTAGCGTCCGTTCCACGGTAGAGAGGAGGTAGTAGCGTCCGTTCCGTCGTAGAGAGGAGGTAGTAGCGTCCGTTCCGTCGTAGAGAGGAGGTAGTAGCGTCCGTTCCGCCGTAGAGAGGAGGTAGTAGCGTCCGTTCCGCCGAAGAGAGGAGGTAGTAGCGTCCGTTCCGCCGAAGAGAGGTGGTAGTAGCGTGGTATACATTTATATCTACAATAGAGATGTATGTTTGTAAATTGGTGTAGAATTGCATGTATGACTGCAAGCTACTAGTAAGCTACCACTTCTTTCTGGCAGAACTGAAATTGTGATTGGCTTGTCACTTTATCATTAACCTACTGTAAGTCCTAGTCCCAGTTCGAGGATTTAAAAGGTCCAATGACTCCGTTTAAAAAAAAAATCTCAATATGAAATCATCTCTGAATTGTTTTCAATAGAAAATGTCAAAAATATACAAAAATAGCTTCTTAGCAAAGAGCAATTTCTCAAGCAGGAAATTAGCTATGACTGTCTGGAAGTGGTCTGAGTGGAGAGGGGAGACACTGAACATGTGCTGTTATTGGCAGAGAGGTTTAGAACTCTCTTTCTTATTGGTCTATTAACTAATTTACTGCCTGGTGATGTCACTGTGGAATGCCAAAACTCCATTCCACCAAAACACGTTGAAATTTCAGGCTGTCTTTTCAAACAGCTCTTACACTAAAAGGGCATTATCAAAATGTTCACAATTTCACTGTATTATTTTAACATATTAATGTGGAAATATATATAAAACACAGGAAATCACATTTTAAATGCGCTGGCCCTTTAAATCCTTGAGTCACCATTTTGTGATGAGAGATTGTCATCTTATCAATCTGATTTGCATATGGAGTGTGTTTGTTTCTTTACTTACAGTGCCTTGAAAAAGTGTTCATCCCACTTGGCGTTTTTCCTATTTTGTTGCATTACAACCTGTTTATTGAAATGGATTTGTATTTCATGTAATGGACAAACACAAAATAGTCCAAATTGATATAGTGAAATTAAAAAAATTACTTGTTTAAAAAAAAAAGGACAAAATAAATATGCAAAAGTGATGCGTGCATATATATTCACCCCCTTTGCTCTGAAGACCCTAAATTGGATCTGCTGCAACCAATTACCTTCAGAAGTCACATAATTTGTTAGATTGCACACGGGTGGACTTTATTTAAGTGTCACATGATCTCAGTGTATATATACAGCTGTTCTGAAAGGCCCCAGAGTCTGCAACACCACCAAGCAAGGGGCACCACCAAGCAAGCGGCACCATGAAGATCAAGGAGCTCTCAAAACAGGTCAGGGACAAAGTTGTGGAGAAGTACAGATCAGGGTTGGATTATAAAAAAATTATCTGAAACTTTGAACATCCCACAAAGCACCATTTTAAAATCCATTATTAAAAAATGGAAAGAATATGGCACCACAACAAACCTGCGAAGAGAGGGCCTCCCACCAAAACTCATGGACCAGGCAAGGAGGGCGTTAATCAGAGAGGCAACAAAGAGATCAAAGATAACCCTGAAGGAGCTGCAAAGCTCCACAGCGGAGATTGGAGTATATGTCCAGAGGACCACTTTAAGCCGTACACTCCACAGAGCGGGGCTTTACGGAAGAGTGGCCAGTAAAAAAGCCACTAAAGAAAAAATAATCAAACATGTTTGGTGTTCGCCAAAAGGCATGTGGGAGACTCCCCAAACATATGGAAGAAGGTACTCTGGTCAGATGAGAATAAAATTGAGCTTTTTTGCCATCAAGGAAAACGCTGTCTGGCGCATCACCCCGAGAATGTTTTTTTGTCGGCAGGGACTGCGAAACTGGTCAGAATTGAAGGAATGGTGGATGGCGCTAAATACAGGGAAATTCTTGAGGGAAACCTGTTTGTCTTCCAGAGATTTGAGACTGGGACAGAGGTTCACCTTCCAGCAGGACAATGACCCTAAGCATACTGCTAAAGCAACACTCGAGTGGTTTAAGGGGAAACATTTAAACGTCTTGGAATGGCCTAGTCAAAGCCCAGACCTCAATCCAATTGAGAATCTTTGGTATGACATAAAGACGGCTGTACAACAGCGGAACCCATCCAACTTGAAGGAGCTGGAGCAGTTTTGCCTTGAAGAATGGGCAAAAATCCCAGTGGCTAGATGTGCCAAGCTTATAGAGACATACCCCCAAGAGAATTTCAGCTGGAATTGCTGCAAAAGGTGTCTCTACAAAGTATTGACTTTGGGGGGGTGAATAGTTATGCACGCTCAAGATTTCAGTATTTTTTTTGTCTTATTTGTTGTTTGTTTCACAAAAAAATATTTTGCATCTTCAAAGTGGTAGGCATGTTGTGTAAATCAAATGATACAACCTCCCCCCCAAAAAATCTATTTTAATTCCAGGTTGTAAGGCAACAAAATAGGAAAAATGCCAAGGGAGGGGGGGGGGGTGAATACTTTCGCAAGGCACCGTATGTTCCAGGAGGATATCAATGCCGTAGAGATGAAATAAAGTTGGTTAATGTAAATACGAGCTACCAATAAAATGCTACTACTATTAATGATTCTGGTTGACCTGAAATCATAAAGATGTTCTCACCCCATCTGTCATATTTAAATACTAGCCAGGTGCCATTTTGTGGCGAGAGAATGCCATCTTATCAAACTCATTTACATACATTTACCGGACACCCTTTCAAATTTATTTGGCTCTTTCAGCCACACCCGTTGCTGACAGGTGTATAAAATCAAGCACACAGCCATGCAATCTCCATCGACAAATATCGGCAGTAGAATGGCCCGTACTGAAGAGCTCAGTGACTTTCAACGTGGCACCGTCATAGGATGCCACCTTTCCAACGAGTCAGTTCGTAAAATTTCTGCCCTGCTTGATCTGCCTCGGGTCAACTATAAAGTGGTGTTATTGTGAAGTGGAAATGTCTAGGAGCAACAACGGCTCAGCCGCAGAGTGGTAGGCCACAAGCGCACAGAACGGAACCACCGAGTGCTGAAGCACGTAAAAATAGTCTGTCCTCGGTTGCAACACTCACTACTGAGTTCCAAACTGCCTCTGGAAGCAACGTCAGCACAATAACTGTTCGTCAGGAGCTTCATGAAATGGGTTTCCATGGCCGAGCAGCCGCCAAGCGTCGGCTAGAGTGGTGTAAAGCTTGCCCCCATTGGACTCCGGAGCAGTGGAAACACGTTCTCTGGAGTGATGAATCACACTTCACCGTCTGGCATTCTGACGGACGAATCCGTCAGGTGGCCACATACTTTTGGTAATGTAGTGCATGTACAGTAGTCTGTTTCGTGACTTGTGTTCCTGTACTGTACCACCTCCAGTCATCTGATAACCTGTTTCATGACTTGTGTTCCTGTACTGTACCACCTCCAGTCATCTGATAACCTGTTTCATGACTTGTTTCCTGTACTGTACCACCTCCAGTCATCTGATAACCTGTTTCATGACTTGTTTCCTAGGAGGACATCAATGTGATGGAGATGGAGGATGACAAAAGAGACCTGATATCCAGAGAGATTTCTAAGTTCCGGGACACTCACAAGGTAACACTGTTCTCTTACCTTCCCACTCACATTAGGCTTTGGAGAGAAAGAACTACAATACCCACATCTACATTACACCTAGTGTAGTTTCAACATCCTGTTACCAATTGGACTTCAAATTCATGTATTGACCACTCTTCCTAAGATCATTCATTCATATTGTCAACAACATTAGTTGAGATATTTGCTCATTTTGTGCATTTTGATCAATTGAACTGATAAAAATGTAATATTTATAAACAATATGTATCCATCAGTCGATAATGCCATGCTATTTCAGTAAAGGGTTAGAACCATCTGAACACCAGCTGACAGCTCAGGCAGAACAGAAAGACAGGAAGCGTGAGTTAAAGGCTAGTGACCGAATGGGGCAGATTCAGAGAGGCACACATGCTATTTCAGTAGCCCCCAAAGATCGTAGTGGAACGGATGTGAAATGGCTAGCTAGTTAGCGGTGGTGCGCGCTAGCAGCCTTTCAGTCGGTGACGTCACTCGCTCTGAAACCTAGAAGTAGTGGTTCCCCTTGCTCTGCAAGGGCCGCGGCTTTTGTGGAGCGATGGGTAACGACGCTTCGTGGGTGACTGTTGTGTGCAGAGGGTCCCTGGTTCGCGCCCGTGTCGGGGCGAGGGGACGGTCTAAAGTTATACTGTTACAGTAGCACCAACTGTTAACAATAGTGACTTGGGATGAAACTACCAGCTAGAGAGTAGGGTGGACGCAATGTAATGGTTCTTTAACGCTAATCTATTGATTATAACCCCACCGTTATGGTAGACGACATTATTGGTGACTAAAGCAAGATGAATCTCAGAGCTTTGGGGAAAATGTGCGCGGACGTAAGTATCATTTTTAATTTCTTCTCTCTACGTCTCGGGCGCTCCTTTCTGGAGGACTTGCATAGGGGCAGCTGGCTCTGAGACTGTTACTGCACTATATAGGGTGCCGTTTTGGACCCGACGCTGGTCAAAAGTAGTGTAATATGTAGGGATATTGGATACAAGTTTGTGTTTGTAGCTACTAGCTAGTTGACATGGTTAACAGGTGGCCCACTGGCAGTGTGAATAGAAGGCCAGAGAGAGAGAGAGACCAGTAAACAGCAGGTCCTAGTGGTGTACAGTGAAAGTATTCAGACCTCTTGACTTTTTCCACATTTTAGTTACGTTACAGCCTTATTCTAAAAATGATTAAATCGTTTTTTTATACTCCATAATACTCCATAATGACAAAGCAAAATTTTGCAAATGTTTATCTTTAAAAAAAATATTACATTTACATAAGTATTCAGACCCTTTACTCAGGACTTTGTTGTCGCATCTTTGGCAGCGATTACAGCCTTGAGTCTTCTTGGGTATGACGCTACAAGCTTGGCACACCTGTATTTGGGGAGTTTCTCCCATTCTTCTCTGCAGATCCTCTCAAGCTCTGTCAGGTTAGATGGGGAGCGTCGCTGCACAGCTGTTTTCAGGTTTCTTCAGAGATGTTAGATCGGGTTCAAGTCCGGGCTCTGGCTGAGCCACTCAAGGACCTTCAGAGACTTGTCCTGAAGCCACTCCTGCGTTGTCTTGGCTGTGTGCTTAGGGTCGTTGTCCTGTTGGAAGGTGAACCTTCACCCCAGGCTGAGGTCCTGAGCGCTCTGATACAAGTTTTCATCAAGGATCTCTCTGTACTTTGCTCCGTTCATCTTTCCCTCGATCCTCACTAGTCTTGCAGTCCCTGCCGCTGAAAAACACCCCCACAGCATAATGCTGCCACCACCATGCTTCACCGTAGGGATGGCGCCAGGTTTCCTCCAGACGTGACGCTTGTCATTCAGGCCAAATCTTGGTTTCATCGGACCAGAGAATCTTGTTTCTCATGGTCTTAGAGTTCTTTAGGCGCCTTTTGGCAAACTCCAAGCCGGCTGTCGTGCCTTTTACTGAAGAGTGGCTTCCGTCTGGCCACTCTACCATAAAGGCCTGATTGGTGGAATGCTGCAGAGATGGTTGTCCTTCTGGAAGGTTCTCCCATCTCCACAGAGGAACTCTGGAGCTCTGTCAGAGTGACCATCGGTCACCTCTCTGACCAAGGCCGTTCTCCCTCGATTGCTCAGTTTGGCCGGGCGACCAGCTCTAGGAAGAGTCTTGGTGGTTCCAAACATCTTCCATTTAAGAATGATGGAGGCCACTGTGTTCTTGGGGACCTTCAATGCTGCAGACAGTTGTTTGGTACCCTTACCCAGATCTGTGCCTCGACACAATTCTGTCTCGGAGCTCTACGGACAATTCCTACGACCTCATGGCTTGGTTTTTGCTCTGACATTCACTGTCAACTGTGGGACCTTTATATAGACAGGTGTGTGCCTTTCCAAATCATGTCCAATCAATTGAATTTACCACAGGTGGACTCCAATCAAGTTGTAGAAACATCTCAAGGATGATCAATGGAAACGGGATGCACCTGAGCTCAATTTAGAGTCTCATAGCAAAGGGTCTGAATACTTATGTAAGGTATTTCTCTTTTTTATATTTAATACATTTTCCCCCCAAAAATTTACCTATTTTTGCTTTGTCATTATGAGGTAGTGTGTCGTTGTGGGGTATTGAGTCTTTGTGGGGTATTGCGTCGTCGTGGGGTATTGCGTCGTCGTGGGGTATTGCGTCGCCGTGGGGTATTGAGTCGCCGTGGGGTATTGCGTCGCCGTGGGGTATTGCGTCGCCGTGGGGTATTGCGTCGCCGTGGGGTATTGCGTCGCCGTGGGGTATTGCGTCGTCGTGGGGTATTGCGTCGCCGTGGGGTATTGAGTCGCCGTGGGGTATTGCGTCGCCGTGGGGTATTGCGTCGTCGTGGGGTATTGCGTCGTCGTGGGGTATTGCGTCGTCGTGGGGTATTGCGTCGTCGTGGGGTATTGGGTCGTCGTGGGGTATTGGGTCGTCGTGGGGTATTGGGTCGTCGTGGGGTATTGGGTCGTCGTGGGGTATTGCGTCGTCGTGGGGTATTGGGTCGTCGTGGGGTATTGCGTCGCCGTGGGGTATTGCGTCGCCGTGGGGTATTGCGTCGCCGTGGGGTATTGCGTCGCCGTGGGGTATTGCGTCGCCGTGGGGTAGTGCGTCGCCGTGGGGTAGTGCGTCGCCGTGGGGTAGTGCGTCGCCGTGGGGTAGTGCGTCGTCGTGGGGTATTGCGTCGTCGTGGGGTATTGAGTGTAGATTGAGGATTATTTTTTAATTTAATCCACTTTAGAATATAGCTGTAATGTAACAAAATGTGGAAGAAGGGAAGGGGTCTGAATACTTTCCGAATTCACTGTATAAACCAAATCAAATTGTTTTGGTCACATACACGTGTTTAGCAGATGTTATTGCAGGTGTAGTGAAATGCGTGTGTTCCTAGCTCCAACATTGCAGTAGTATCTAACAATACACACATCTAAAAGTAAAAAATAATGGTATTAAGAAATATATAAATATTAAATCGAGCAATGTCGGAATGGCATTGACAAAAATACTGTATATACATATGAGTAAAGCAGTATGTAAATATTATTAAAGTGACTCGTGTTCCATTATTAAAGTGGCCAGTGATTCCATGTCTATGTATATGGGGAAGCAGCCTCTAAGGTGCAGGGTGGAAGCCGGCTAGTGATGGCTGTTTAACAGTCTGATGGCCTTGAGATAGGAGCTGTTGCGTAGGGACGAGTTCAGTCCCTCAGGGCTGTGAGCTTTGTGGTGAGTTTGGTCGTCCATGTACAGCGTCCTCACTAATGCATTCCTTTTGTCCAGGTGGGTGAGGGCAGTGTGCAGTGCAATGGCGATTGCGTCGTTCCGTAGGGATGTTGGGATTACTGCACAGTTTCCTAGACCAGTGCATGCATTCTTTTACATGCGAGTCCAGTTCTGGTGTCACATGGTCCTCTGGAAGCAACGTCAGCACAATACCTATTCGTTCGGGAGCTTCATGAAATAGGTTTCCATGTCCGAGCAGCCTCACACGAGCCTAAGATCACCATGCGGAATGCCAAGCGTCGGCTGGAGTGGTGTAAAGCTCGCCGCCATTGGACTCTGGAGCTGTTTAAACGCGTTCTCTGGAGGGATGAATCACGCTTCACCATCTGACAGTCCAACGGACGAATCTGGGTTTGGCGGATGCCAGGAGAACGCTACCTGCGCCCAATGCATAGTGCCAACTGTAAAGTTTGGTGGAGGAGAAATAATGGTCTGGGGCTGTTTTTCATGGTTCAGGTAGCTTGTTCTCACTGCTGTTGTTGACTGTGTTGTCTATGGGGAATACAGCAGTAGAGTGACTAACACAGGGGTACCCGTCTTCTTCCTGTAGAAACTGGAGGAGGAGAAGGGAAAGAAAGAGCAGGAACGGCAAGAGATCGATAAGGACAGGAGGGAGAGGGACAAAGAGAGGGAGCGAGAGAGGGAGCGCCGGGACCGCGAGAGGGAGAAGGAGAAGGAGAGAAACGACAACAACAACAAGGAGAGAGAGCGGGACAGAGACCGGGACCGGATCGATCGTGAACGGACGAAGGAGAGGGAACGAGGAGAGAGGGAACGAGGAGAGAGGGAACGAGGAGAGAGGGAACGAGGAGAGAGGGAACGAGGAGAGAGGGAACGCGTGAAGGAGCGGAGTCGAGAAGACAGCAAAGACCGCAGTAGATCCAGGTTGGTATGAGGTTAACGCTGAAACAGCCTGAACCAAGATCCAGGTTGGTATGAGGTTAACGCTGAAACAGCCTGAACCAAGATCCAGGTTGGTATGAGGGCCTGAACCAAGATCCAGGTTGGTATGAGGGCCTGAACCAAGATCCAGGTTGGTATGAGGGCCTGAACCAAGATCCAGGTTGGTATGAGGGCCTGAACCAAGATCCAGGTTGGTATGAGGGCCTGAACCAAGATCCAGGTTGGTATGAGGGCCTGAACCAAGATCCAGGTCGGTATGAGGGCCTGAACCAAGATCCAGGTCGGTATGAGGGCCTGAACCAAGATCCAGGTCGGTATGAGGGCCTGAACCAAGATCCAGGTCGGTATGAGGGCCTGAACCAAGATCCAGGTCGGTATGAGGGCCTGAACCAAGATCCAGGTCGGTATGAGGGCCTGAACCAAGATCCAGGTCGGTATGAGGGCCTGAACCAAGATCCAGGTCGGTATGAGGATCCTAGATACTCTGAATAGAGGTGCTGGTCAGCTGTAGAAGTGGCGAGTGTTTTTGAACCCACGTCTCTGCCCTGTAGAGAACGGAGCCGCGATGAGAAGAAACACGACCGTGAGGAAGATCAGGAGGAGGCGTACGAACGCAGGAAACTGGAGAGGAAGATGAGGGACAAGGAGACTGCCTACCAGGAAGTAAGTTTGACATGTAGTCCATGTTGACGAGGCCTTTAGGCCGAATTTATACCCTACGCAAATACACAACGCAAAAAAACTACATTAGCTACAGAGGAATGGTAGTCCTGTGACGTTGCAGAAATACACACACACACGCGCAGCCCTGCAACTCCACACAGGTATGCACGATTGACTTATTTGCTAACAGCTTTCTTGCGTTAGATACGTGTGAAGGGTAAATTAGGGTTTACCACTGCAATATACTGTCGTAGCATGGAACACAACCAGTCGGATAACTCTTTGTGATTCCCTCAGGCTTAAGGCACTTAGGCATGTGTTCCAAATGACACCCTATTCCCTATATAGGGAACACGGTGGCATAGGGCTCTGGTCTAAAGTATTGCACTACTTTAGACCAGAGCCCTATGACACCCTATTCCCTATATAGTGCACTACTTTAGACCAGAGCTCTATGCCACCGTGTTCCCTATATAGTGCACTACTTTAGACCAGAGCCCTATGCCACCGTGCTCCCTATATAGTGCACTACTTTAGACCAGGGCCTTATGCCACCGTGTTCCCTATATAGTGCACTACTTTAGACCAGAGCCCTATGCCGCCGTGTTCCCTATATAGTGCACTACTTTAGACCAGAGCCCTATGCCACCGTGTTCCCTATATAGTGCACTACTTTAGACCAGAGCCCTATGCCACCGTGTTCCCTATATAGTGCACTACTTTAGACCAGAGCCCTATGCCACCGTGTTCCCTATATAGTGCACTACTTTAGACCAGAGCCCTATGCCACCGTGTTCCCTATATAGTGCACTACTTTAGACCAGAGCAGGGTTCCAGTTGAGACACATCCACTGTGCTCATACTGGCTCTGTCTTCAGACAGCTCAATTAAACACCTGTCTTATGTATAGATGCAAATTACAGTTGCTTTGGATGCTGATTGGCTGAAACAGCATTCCGGCTGTGTGTGTGTATATATCAGATGTTATTGCTCTTCTTCTCAGCGTCTGAAGAACTGGGAGATCAGAGAGAGGAAGAAGGCTCGGGACTACGACAAAGAGAACCAGAGAGAGGAGGAGAGACGCCATGAGATGGTCAGAGAGAGGGTTCTATATATGCCTTCTATAAGTATACGTTCTCTCTGATACTTGTAATCAGTTTAGTTGTCCTGGCCTCTGATTGTGTCTAACTCTGTGATGTGTGGATACTTTGAGTTAGTATGTAATCCAGTGTTCGTCGTCTTCCTCCAGACAAAAGAAGGCAAGCGTCTGAAAGAGTTCCTGGAAGATTATGACGATGACAGAGATGAGTCAAAATACTACAGGTGAGACGACACCGTTTATAACAGAGATGAGTCAAAATACTACAGGTGAAATGATACCGTTTATAACAGAGATGAGTCAAAATACTACAGGTGAGACGACACCGTTTATAACAGAGATGAGTCAAAATACTACAGGTGAGACGACACCGTTTATAACAGAGATGAGTCAAAATACTACAGGTGAGACGACGCCGTTTATAACAGAGATGAGTCAAAATATTACAGGTGAGATGATACCGTTTATAACAGAGATGAGTCAAAATACTACAGGTGAGATGATACCGTTTATTACAGAGATGAGTCAAAATACTACAGGTGAGACGACGCCGTTTATAACAGAGATGAGTCAAAATACTACAGGTGAGATGATACCGTTTATAACAGAGATGAGTCAAAATACTACAGGTGAGACGACACCGTTTATAACAGAGATGAGTCAAAATACTACAGGTGAGACGACACCGTTTATAACAGAGATGAGTCAAAATACTACAGGTGAGACGGCACCGTTTATAACAGAGATGAGTCAAAATACTACAGGTGAAATGATACCGTTTATAACAGAGATGAGTCAAAATACTACAGGTGAGAAGACCCCGTTTATAACAGAGATGAGTCAAAATACTACAGGTGAGACGACACCGTTTATAACAGAGATGAGTCAAAATACTACAGGTGAGACGACACCGTTTATAACAGAGATGAGTCAAAATACTACAGGTGAGACGACACCGTTTATAACAGAGATGAGTCAAAATACTACAGGTGAGATGATACCGTTTATAACAGAGATGAGTCAAAATACTACAGGTGAGACGACACCGTTTATAACAGAGATGAGTCAAAATACTACAGGTGAGACGGCACCGTTTATAACAGAGATGAGTCAAAATACTACAGGTGAGACGGCACCGTTTATAACAGAGATGAGTCAAAATACTACAGGTGAGATGATACCGTTTATAACAGAGATGAGTCAAAATACTACAGGTGAGACGACACCGTTTATAACAGAGATGAGTCAAAATACTACAGGTGAGACGACACCGTTTATAACAGAGATGAGTCAAAATACTACAGGTGAGACGGCACCGTTTATAACAGAGATGAGTCAAAATACTACAGGTGAGATGATACCGTTTATAACAGAGATGAGTCAAAATACTACAGGTGAGACGACGCCGTTTATAACAGAGATGAGTCAAAATACTACAGGTGAGATGACACCGTTTATAACAGAGATGAGTCAAAATACTACAGGTGAGACGACACCGTTTATAACAGAGATGAGTCAAAATACTACAGGTGAGATGACCCCGTTTATAACAGAGATGAGTCAAAATACTACAGGTGAGACGACACCGTTTATAACAGAGATGAGTCAAAATACTACAGGTGAGACGGCACCGTTTATAACAGAGATGAGTCAAAATACTACAGGTGACACGACACCGTTTATAACAGAGATGAGTCAAAATACTACAGGTGACACGACACCGTTTATAACAGATGAGTCAAAATACTACAGGTGAGACGACACCGTTTATAACAGAGATGAGTCAAAATACTACAGGTGAGATACTACAGGTGAGACGGCACCGTTTATAACAGAGATGAGTCAAAATACTACAGGTGAGATACTACAGGTGAGACGGCACCGTTTATAACAGAGATGAGTCAAAATACTACAGGTGACAAGACACCGTTTATAACAGAGATGAGTCAAAATACTACAGGTGAGATGATACCGTTTATAACAGAGATGAGTCAAAATACTACAGGTGAGACGACCCCGTTTATAACAGATGAGTCAAAATACTACAGGTGAGACGACACCGTTTATAACAGAGATGAGTCAAAATACTACAGGTGAGACGACACCGTTTATAACAGAGATGAGTCAAAATACTACAGGTGAGATGACACCGTTTATAACAGAGATGAGTCAAAATACTACAGGTGAGACGACACCGTTTATAACAGATGAGTCAAAATACTACAGGTGAGACGACACCGTTTATAACAGAGATGAGTCAAAATATTACAGGTGAGATGACACCGTTTATAACAGAGATGAGTCAAAATACTACAGGTGAGACGACGCCGTTTATAACAGAGATGAGTCAAAATACTACAGGTGAGACGACACCGTTTATAACAGAGATGAGTCAAAATACTACAGGTGAGATGACCCCGTTTATAACAGAGATGAGTCAAAATACTACAGGTGAGACGACCCCGTTTATAACAGAGATGAGTCAAAATACTACAGGTGAGACGACGCCGTTTATAACAGAGATGAGTCAAAATACTACAGGTGAGACGACACCGTTTATAACAGAGATGAGTCAAAATACTACAGGTGAGATGATACCGTTTATAACAGAGATGAGTCAAAATACTACAGGTGAGAGGGCACCGTTTATAACAGAGATGAGTCAAAATACTACAGGTGAGATGATACCGTTTATTACAGAGATGAGTCAAAATACTACAGGTGAGACGACCCCGTTTATAACAGAGATGAGTCAAAATACTACAGGTGAGACGACACCGTTTATAACAGATGAGTCAAAATACTACAGGTGAGACGACACCGTTTATAACAGAGATGAGTCAAAATACTACAGGTGAGACGACACCGTTTATAACAGATGAGTCAAAATACTACAGGTGAGACGACACCGTTTATAACAGAGATGAGTCAAAATACTACAGGTGAGATGACACCGTTTATAACAGAGATGAGTCAAAATACTACAGGTGAGACGACGCCGTTTATAACAGAGATGAGTCAAAATACTACAGGTGAGACGACACCGTTTATAACAGAGATGAGTCAAAATACTACAGGTGAGACGACACCGTTTATAACAGAGATGAGTCAAAATACTACAGGTGAGAAGACCCCGTTTATAACAGAGATGAGTCAAAATACTACAGGTGAGACGACACCGTTTATAACAGAGATGAGTCAAAATACTACAGGTGAGATGATACCGTTTATAACAGAGATGAGTCAAAATACAAGCTGTTGGAACTGGTCTGTGGAAACCACAAACAAAGGAGCCTGCTGTGTTGGGTCTGGCACACTGTAGCAGAGCTGGGTTCCAATGCTATTTTAAATCATTTCATAAACTCAAGTTGGGCTTGATTTGAGTTTGCGTGGTGTAAAGAAATAGCAAACCTCGCCCATCTGACGCAATAGGCAGCCTAAAGCAAACGCTAAGTATTTGAATGATTACAAATAGTATTTGAATCCAGGTATGTGGCGTTAATCTGTATGACTGACTGTCTGTCTCTCTGTCCCCCCTCCCCCTCTCAGGGGTAGTGCATTACAGAAGCGTCTGAGAGACCGTGAGAAGGAGACGGAGCTGGATGATCGAGACCGGAAGAGGGAGAAGGAGGAGCATGATCAGATCAGACAGAGACTGTTAGCTGAGGGACACCCAGACCCTGAGGCCGAGCTGCAGAGGGTATGTCTGTCTGTCTTGTGGAACAGGAGCCTGGCCTCCTGCCTGTCTCGTGTGCCTCCTGCCTGTCTCGTGTGCCTCCTGCCTGTCTCGTGTGCCTCCTGCCTGTCTCGTCTGCCTCCTGCCTGTCTCGTCTGCCTCCTGTCTGTCTCGTGTGCCTCCTGCCTGTCTCGTGTGCCTCCTGCCTGTCTCGTGTGCCTCCTGCCTGTCTCGTGTGCCTCCTGCCTGTCTCGTGTGCCTCCTGCCTGTCTCGTGTGCCTCCTGCCTGTCTCGTGTGCCTCCTGCCTGTCTCGTGTGCCTCCTGCCTGTCTCGTCTGCCTCCTGTCTGTCTCGTCTGCCTCCTGTCTGTCTCGTCTGCCTCCTGTCTGTCTCGTGTGCCTCCTGTCTGTCTCGTGTGCCTCCTGTCTGTCTCGTCTGCCTCCTGCCTGTCTCGTCTGCCTCCTGCCTGTCTCGTCTGCCTCCTGCCTGTCTCGTCTGTCTCGTCTGTCTCCTGTCTGTCTCCTGTCTGTCTCGTCTGTCTCCTGTCTGTCTCCTGCCTGTCTCCTGTCTGTCTCCTGCCTGTCTCGTCTGCCTCCTGCCTGTCTCGTCTGCCTCCTGCCTGTCTCGTCTGCCTCCTGCCTGTCTCGTCTGCCTCCTGCCTGTCTCGTCTGCCTCCTGCCTGTCTCGTCTGCCTCCTGCCTGTCTCGTCTGCCTCCTGCCTGTCTCGTCTGCCTCCTGTCTGTCTCGTCTGCCTCCTGTCTGTCTCGTCTGCCTCCTGTCTGTCTCGTCTGTCTCGTCTGCCTCCTGCCTGTCTCGTCTGCCTCCTGTCTGTCTCGTCTGCCTCCTGTCTGTCTCGTCTGCCTCCTGTCTGTCTCGTCTGCCTCCTGTCTGTCTCGTCTGCCTCCTGTCTGTCTCGTCTGCCTCCTGTCTGTCTCGTCTGCCTCCTGTCTGTCTCGTCTGCCTCCTGTCTGTCTCGTCTGCCTCCTGTCTGTCTCGTCTGCCTCCTGTCTGTCTCGTCTGCCTCCTGTCTGTCTCGTCTGCCTCCTGTCTGTCTCGTCTGCCTCCTGCCTGTCTCGTCTGCCTCCTGTCTGCCTCCTGTCTGTCTCGTCTGCCTCCTGTCTGTCTCGTCTGCCTCCTGCCTGTCTCGTCTGCCTCCTGTCTGCCTCCTGTCTGTCTCCTGCCTGTCTCGTCTGCCTCCTGCCTGTCTCGTCTGCCTCCTGCCTGTCTCGTCTGCCTCCTGCCTGTCTCGTCTGTCTCCTGCCTGTCTCGTCTGTCTCCTGTCTGTCTCCTGCCTGTCTCGTCTGCCTCCTGCCTGTCTCGTCTGCCTCCTGCCTGTCTCGTCTGCCTCCTGCCTGTCTCGTCTGTCTCCTGCCTGTCTCGTCTGCCTCCTGCCTGTCTCGTCTGCCTCCTGCCTGTCTCGTCTGCCTCCTGTCTGTCTCGTCTGCCTCCTGTCTGTCTCGTCTGCCTCCTGCCTGTCTCGTCTGCCTCCTGTCTGTCTCGTCTGCCTCCTGTCTGTCTCGTCTGCCTCCTGCCTGTCTCGTCTGCCTCCTGCCTGTCTCGTCTGCCTCCTGTCTGTCTCGTCTGCCTCCTGTCTGTCTCGTCTGCCTCCTGTCTGTCTCGTCTGCCTCCTGTCTGTCTCGTCTGCCTCCTGTCTGTCTCGTCTGCCTCCTGCCTGTCTCGTCTGCCTCCTGCCTGTCTCGTCTGCCTCCTGTCTGTCTCGTCTGCCTCCTGTCTGTCTCGTCTGCCTCCTGCCTGTCTCGTCTGCCTCCTGTCTGTCTCGTCTGCCTCCTGTCTGTCTCGTCTGCCTCCTGCCTGTCTCGTCTGCCTCCTGCCTGTCTCGTCTGCCTCCTGCCTGTCTCGTCTGCCTCCTGCCTGTCTCGTCTGCCTCCTGTCTGTCTCGTCTGCCTCCTGCCTGTCTCGTCTGCCTCCTGCCTGTCTCGTCTGCCTCCTGCCTGTCTCGTCTGCCTCCTGCCTGTCTCGTCTGCCTCCTGCCTGTCTCGTCTGCCTCCTGCCTGTCTCGTCTGCCTCCTGCCTGTCTCGTCTGCCTCCTGCCTGTCTCGTGTGCCTCCTGCCTGTCTCGTGTGTCTCCTGTCTGTCTCGTGTGTCTCCTGTCTGTCTCGTGTGCCTCCTGTCTGTCTCGTCTGCCTCCTGTACTACAGGGTAAAATCAGCCAGCTGGTTAACTTTGGCACAGAAATTAGAAATGTTGATCAGTGTGTGTATTGTACCTGTCAAATGGGGACAATACACACTAATCAACAAGGCACATTCATGACGTTTTGTTTTTCTTTATCTTCATTTGTAAAGTGTGTTGAGACTTCAAATAAATTGTGATTTGATTTGAAACCAAGATGGAGGAGGAGGCAGAGCGGAGGCGGCAGCCCCCAGTGAAGCCGGAGCCAGAGGAGGAGGTGCAGCAGGAGAAACCAAACCGAGAGAGGGAGCACCGAGAGAGGGAGCACCGAGAGAGGGAGCACCGAGAGAGGGAGCACCGAGAGAGGGAGCACCACAGGGACAGGAGAGGAGGAGGAGGAGGAGGAGCAGCAGACAGGCCTCCTCCCGAACACCCTCAGTCCCAATCAGACGATGACGTGGAGGAAGGGGAGGAGCTTGACGATCGTGACGGGGAAGACTCGTCAGACGCCAGGACACACCCACACCTCAAGCCCACACTGCGGCCAATCACGTCGGCGCCCTCTGTGTCGTCGGGCAGCGGCGGCGCCACGCCCAACTCCCCTGGCAACGAGTCTCCGTGTGGTATCATCATCCCTCATGAGAACTCTCCAGAAGCCCAGCCCACAGATGAACACCGGCCCAAGATAGGCCTCAGCCTCAAACTGGGTGAGTTAGCACCAGTCTGACTGGGCGAGTTAGCACCAGTCTGACTGGGCCAGTTAGCACCAGTCTGACTGGGCCAGTTAGCACCAGTCTGACTGGGCCAGTTAGCACCAGTCTGACTGGGCCAGTTAGCACCAGTCTGACTGGGCCAGTTAGCACCAGTCTGACTGGGCCAGTTAGCACCAGTCTGACTGGGCCAGTTAGCACCAGTCTGACTGGGCCAGTTAGCACCAGTCTGACTGGGCCAGTTAGCACCAGTCTGACTGGGCCAGTTAGCACCAGTCTGACTGGGCCAGTTAGAGCCAGTCTGACTGGGCCAGTTAGAGCCAGTCTGACTGGGTATGTAGTGTTGGTATGTCTATATAAATAAAATCCAATTTTATTTGTCACATACACATGGTTAGCAGATGTTATTGAGAGTGTAGCAAAATGCTTGTGCTTATAGTTCCGACCGTGTAGTAATATCTAACAAGTAATCTAACCTAACAATTTCACAACAACTACCTTACACACACACACACACACACACACACACACACACACACACACACACACACACACACACACACACACACACACGTGTAAAGGAATGAATAAGAATGCAGGAGTTAAAGATTCTCACTCACTGTGACGGATTTCCGTCATGATTGTTGGAGGGGGGTGTGTTCATAGATAAAAAACAAAGGCCTTAAAATGTCCAAACTCGTCTCAGCCAAATTATAATAGTACCACACCAACCTAATGCAGTTCAAACTACAATAAAGTGGCAGCAACCTCCCTTTAACTAAAATGGCAACCCAACTACGTCTGGCGGGGCAATAACAGTCCAGCGACATTTAACATCAGAGGGAGCGCATTGGAGAGGACAACAGTCTCCTGCAGTGTAAAGCACTGGAACCAGAGAGAGAAAATGAATGTAAGTTTCACCTGTTGACTTCTGGGATTGTAGTTTCACCTGTTGACTTCTGGGCTTGTAGTTTCACCTGTTGACTTCTGGGCTTGTAGTTTCACCTGTTGACTTCTGGGCTTGTAGTTTCACCTGTTGACTTCTGGGATTGTAGTTTCACCTGTTGACTTCTGGGATTGTAGTTTCATCTGTTGACTTCTGGGCTTCTAGTTTCATCTGTTGACTTCTCGGCTTGTAGTTTCACCTGTTGACTTCTGGGCTTGTAGTTTCACCGGTTTACTTCTGGGCTTGCAGTTTCACCTGTTGACTTCTGGGCTTGCAGTTTCACCTGTTGACTTCTGGGCTTGTAGTTTCACCTGTTGACTTCTGGGCTTGCAGTTTCACCGGTTGACTTCTGGGCTTGCAGTTTCACCGGTTGACTTCTGGGCTTGCAGTTTCACCGGTTGACTTCTGGGCTTGCAGTTTCACCCGTTGACTTCTGGGATTGCGGTTTCACCTGTTGACTTCTGGGCTTGCGGTTTCACCCGTTGACTTCTGGGCTTGCGGTTTCACCTGTTGACTTCTGGGCTTGCGGTTTCACCTGTTGACTTCTGGGATTGCGGTTTCACCTGTTGACTTCTGGGATTGCGGTTTCACCTGTTGACTTCTGGGATTGCGGTTTCACCTGTTGACTTCTGGGATTGCGGTTTCACCTGTTGACTTCTGGGATTGCGGTTTCACCTGTTGACTTCTGGGATTGCGGTTTCACCTGTTGACTTCTGGGCTTCTAGTTTCACCTGTTGACTTCTGGGCTTCTAGTTTCACCTGTTGACTTCTGGGCTTGCAGTTTCACCTGTTGACTTCTGGGCTTGTAGTTTCACCTGTTGACTTCTGGGCTTGTAGTTTCACCTGTTGACTTCTGGGATTGTAGTTTCACCTGTTGACTTCTGGGATTGTAGTTTCATCTGTTGACTTCTGGGCTTCTAGTTTCACCGGTTTACTTCTGGGCTTGCAGTTTCACCTGTTGACTTCTGGGCTTGCGGTTTCACCGGTTGACTTCTGGGCTTGCGGTTTCACCCGTTGACTTCTGGGCTTGCGGTTTCACCCGTTGACTTCTGGGCTTGCGGTTTCACCCGTTGACTTCTGGGCTTGCGGTTTCACCCGTTGACTTCTGGGCTTGCGGTTTCACCCGTTGACTTCTGGCCTTGCGGTTTCACCCGTTGACTTCTGGGCTTGCGGTTTCACCCGTTGACTTCTGGGCTTGCGGTTTCACCCGTTGACTTCTGGGCTTGCGGTTTCACCCGTTGACTTCTGGGATTGCGGTTTCACCCGTTGACTTCTGGGCTTGCGGTTTCACCCGTTGACTTCTGGGATTGCGGTTTCACCCGTTGACTTCTGGGATTGCGGTTTCACCTGTTGACTTCTGGGATTGCGGTTTCACCTGTTGACTTCTGGGATTGCGGTTTCACCTGTTGACTTCTGGGATTGCGGTTTCACCTGTTGACTTCTGGGATTGCGGTTTCACCTGTTGACTTCTGGGATTGCGGTTTCACCTGTTGACTTCTGGGATTGCGGTTTCACCTGTTGACTTCTGGGATTGCGGTTTCACCTGTTGACTTCTGGGATTGCGGTTTCACCTGTTGACTTCTGGGATTGCGGTTTCACCTGTTGACTTCTGGGATTGCGGTTTCACCTGTTGACTTCTGGGCTTTTAGTTTCACCTGTTGACTTCTGGGCTTGTAGTTTCACCGGTTGACTTCTGGGCTTGCAGTTTCACCGGTTGACTTCTGGGCTTGCAGTTTCACCGGTTGACTTCTGGGATTGCAGTTTCACCGGTTGACTTCTGGGATTGCAGTTTCACCGGTTGACTTCTGGGCTTGCAGTTTCACCGGTTGACTTCTGGGCTTGCAGTTTCACCGGTTGACTGCTGGGCTTGCAGTTTCACCGGTTGACTGCTGGGCTTGCAGTTTCACCGGTTGACTGCTGGGCTTGCAGTTTCACCGGTTGACTGCTGGGCTTGCAGTTTCACCGGTTGACTGCTGGGCTTGCAGTTTCACCGGTTGACTTCTGGGCTTGCAGTTTCACCGGTTGACTTCTGGGCTTGCAGTTTCACCGGTTGACTTCTGGGTTTGCAGTTTCACCGGTTGACTTCTGGGTTTGCAGTTTCACCTGTTGACTTCTGGGCTTGTAGTTTCACCTGTTGACTTCTGGGCTTGCAGTTTCACCTGTTGACTTCTGGGCTTGTAGTTTCACCTGTTGACTTCTGGGCTTGTAGTTTCACTGACTGTCTGTCGGATACACCTGGTGGCTGGTTTGTTTGTCATAGCTTTGCAACAATGTTGCTACCACTCCATGCGATCGATGACCGGCGCGGTCCCAACAGATAACCACGAGCGCTAACACCTAGAGCGACTTAAACACTTCACAAACTAAACGAGCTGAAAATAAACAAGCCTTCTGCAGAGTTGCACACACTGTCAAACATGCTAACTGATAGCTCCTTCGGCTCGATGTGGAGAGCTGTCTTTTCCGCCTCCTTCCCCGACAGCTGATGCACCCACAAAGTGTCAGCGCACGGCGCTTGTCTTCGCCACAATTGTATGTGTGTTGGGTACAGAGATGAGGTAGTCATTCAGAAAATCATGTTGAACACTATTATTGCACACGGTGTCCATGTAACTTAGTATGTGACCGGTTAAGCAAATGTGTACTCCTGACCTTATTTAGGCATCACCATAACAAAAGGGGTTGAATACTTACTGACTCAAGACATTTCAGCCTTTCATTTTTATTAATTTGTAAACATTTAAAAAAAATAATAATAATAATTAGACTTTGGCGTTATGTGGGGTATTGTGTGTGTGTGTGACACAATTTTTAATTTAATTTTAATTTCAAGCTGTAACACAACAAAATGTGGACAAAGTCAAGGGGTGTGAATACTTTCTGAAGACGTTAAGCGTTTTACATCTGTATGCTAAAGGTACCATAACTTTTCTTCTAATAGATTTAAAAGTGAATAGTTACGTTGACGTCATCGTTTCTCAGCCCGGCCTTATAGATTTGGCCCTTCATTCACTATAATACACTTTCATTCCATCTCGCTCTCTCGCTCTCTCGCTCTCTCGCTCTCTCGCTCTCTCGCTCTCGCTCTCGCTCTCGCTCTCGCTCTCGCTCTCTCTCTACTATAACCCACTGTTTCTCTCTCTCCTTCCCTACTATAACTGACTGTTTCTCTCTCTCTCCTTCCCCACTATAACTGACTGTTTCTCTCTCTCTCCTTCCCTACTATAACTGACTGTTTCTCTCTCTCCTTCCCCACTATAACTGACTGTTTCTCTCTCTCTCCTTCCCTACTATAACTGACTGTTTCTCTCTCTCTCCTTCCCTATTATAACCCACTGTTCCCCCTCTCTCCGTCCCCTCTATAACCCGTGTCTCTCTCCGTCCCCTCTATAACCCGTCTCTCTCTCCGTCCCCAGGCGCCGGCGCCAGCCCCAACAATCAGATCCACACTGCGAGTAAACGTAAGAAGCTGTCCAATGTCGACAGCGTCTTCAACAAGTTTGGAGAGGAGGAGGCCGACGAGGCGCCTCGTAAACGTAAGCTGGTTCCGCTGGACTACGGTGAGGATGATAAGAGTTTGGGTCTGGACGGGGCAGAGGTACCTGGAGGGAAGGGAGGACCAAACACAGAGGAGAAACGGAAACACATCAGGAATCTGATTGAGAAGATCCCTACGGCCAGACCGGATCTGTTCAACTACCCTCTGGACTGGACTGCTGTGGACTCGGTAAGGAGGATGAGGGGGCAGTGGAGAGAGAGGAGGGGAGAGAGAGGAGGGGAGAGAGAGGGGAGAGAGAGAGAGGAGGAGAGAGAAAGAGGAGGAGAGAGAGAGAGGAGGAGAGAGAGAGAGGAGGAGAGAGAGAGAGGAGGAGAGAGAGATGAGAGGGGAGAGAGATGAGAGGGGAGAGAGATGAGAGGGGAGAGAGATGAGAGAGGAGAGAGAGATGAGAGGAGAGAGAGATGAGAGGAGAGAGAGTTGTGGAGAGTTGTGGAGAGTAGATGAGAGAGGAGACCTGGTCTTATGGATAGATTACGGGGATTTACATCAACAGACTCATTTAGGATGAACTCTTCTAGCCTGGTCCCTGATCTGTTTATCATTTCAACTCCCAATAGATTTTTCCCCCCCACCATTCACTAGTGACAAGGAGTGGAATGATAGCACAAACAGACTGGTACCCAGGCTAGAGCTCTTTTCCCTAAATATAGAGTGATGGATTCTGGGTCCTAAACTTGAAATAGGGTTTATTATCAGGTATTCTATTGAAATATTGAGTGCTATGGTTTAGAGTGTCTACACCAGAGGTTAATGGCTATCTGTAGGAGGAAGGTATATAGTGTGTGAAACTAAGCTTGGAATGTACTGAGAGTGTTTGAGAGAACGATCACACGTGGCAGGCATTGATAAGGGGAGCGAGTCATGGATTAGTGATGAACAGGGGTGGGGGGGTCGATCAGGTCACGTTTAAGGGAGAAGGAACAGTTTATTGTCCGTATCACTTTAGTTTCCTGCCTAACAGTAAAGATGCAATGTTTAGCGAGGGGGAGATGACTCCACCCCAAAGTGGGGTACGTATACCACCACTATAGTAAACATGTTTATAGAGGAGGAGGTGACTCCACCCCAAAGTGGGGGTACGTATACCACCACTATAGTAAACATGTTTATAGAGGGGGAGGTGACTCCACCCCAAAGTGGGGGTACGTATACCACCACTATAGTAAACATGTTTATAGAGGGGGGAGGTGACTCCACCCCAAAGTGGGGGTACGTATACCACCACTATAGTAAACATGTTTATAGAGGAGGAGGTGACTCCACCCCAAAGTGGGGGTACGTATACCACCACTATAGTAAACATGTTTATAGAGGGGGAGGTGACTCCACCCCAAAGTGGGGGTACGTATACCACCACTATAGTAAACATGTTTATAGAGGGGGGAGGTGACACCACCACTATAGTAAACATGTTTATAGAGGAGGAGGTGACTCCACCCCAAAGTGGGGGTACGTATACCACCACTATAGTAAACATGTTTTTAGAGGAGGAGGTGACTCCACCCCAAAGTGGGGTACGTATTACCACCACTATAGTAAACATGTTTATAGAGGAGGAGGTGACTCCACCCCAAAGTGGGGGTACGTATACCACCACTATAGTAAACATGTTTATAGAGGGGGAGGTGACTCCACCCCAAAGTGGGGTACGTATACCACCACTATAGTAAACATGTTTATAGAGGAGGAGGTGACTCCACCCCAAAGTGGGGGTACGTATACCACCACTATAGTAAACATGTTTATAGAGGAGGAGGTGACTCCACCCCAAAGTGGGGTACGTATACCACCACTATAGTAAACATGTTTTTGTCGACTCGGCTGTTCGATAGAGAAGTTGACCCTGAAAGTTGTGTTATAATCTCTTTTAGTTACGCTTTGTAGGTTTCGTATTTATACTTCGTCGTTCCGAGGTCTGGAATAAAGTCTCTCGTTTGTAAATTAGAGTTCGGATGCAATCGGACTGCGAGACAAATTACTTTTATTTTCTTCTTCGTCTCGTCCCGGAGAATCTTGTCGGAGATGTGCTCTCTCTCCTTTTACATTTCCGAGGCGCCGCGGCGAACCATTTAATCGCACCGGTATGAATTTGGCGTGTAAGTTATGTAAAAGGGGGTAAAAAAATAAATAAAAATGGTGTCTGGAGTTGGGACTGTATTTCCTGTGTCTCTTTTTAAAACACACCAAGTCTGCCACCTTTGTTCTTCTCCTCAGACTCTGATGGACCGTCGCATCAGACCTTGGATCAACAAGAAGATTATAGAATATATCGGAGAGGAGGAAGCTACGCTAGTCGACTTTGTTTGTTCGAAGGTGAGTTGTACTCGTCTTTCTGCACTAACTGTATGTGGATCAGAGAGTCTGCTAAATGACTCACTACTGTAAGTGGCTCTGGATCAGAGAGTCTGCTAAATGACTCACTACTGTAGTGGCTCTGGATCAGAGAGTCTGCTAAATGACTCCCTACTGTAGTGGCTCTAGATCAGAGAGTCTGCTAAATGACTCACTACTGTAGTGGCTCTGGATCAGAGAGTCTGCTAAATGACTCACTACTGTAGTGGCTCTGGATCAGAGAGTCTCCTAATGACTCACTACTGTAGTGGCTCTAGATCAGAGAGTCTGCTAAATGACTCACTACTGTAGAGGCTCTGGATCAGAGAGTCTTCTAAATGACTCACTACTGTAGTGGCTCTGGATCAGAGAGTCTTCTAAATGACTCACTACTGTAGTGGCTCTGGATCAGAGAGTCTGCTAAATGACTCCTTACTGTAGTGGCTCTGGATCAGAGAGTCTTCTAAATGACTCACTACTGTAGTGGCTCTAGATAAGAGAGTCTGCTAAATGACTCACTACTGTAGTGTCTCTGGATCAGAGAGTCTGCTAAATGACTCACTACTGTAGTGGCTCTGGATCAGAGAGTCTGCTAAATGACTCCCTACTGTAGTGGCTCTAGATCAGAGAGTGCTAAATGACTCACTACTGTAGTGGCTCTGGATCAGAGAGTCTGCTAAATGACTCCCTACTGTAGTGGCTCTAGATCAGAGAGTCTGCTAAATGACTCACTACTGTAGTGGCTCTGGATCAGAGAGTCTGCTAAATGACTCACTACTGTAGTGGCTCTGGATCAGAGAGTCTCCTAATGACTCACTACTGTAGTGGCTCTAGATCAGAGAGTCTGCTAAATGACTCACTACTGTAGAGGCTCTGGATAAGAGAGTCTGCTAAATGACTCACTACTGTAGTGGCTCTGGATCAGAGAGTCTCCTAATGACTCACTACTGTAGTGGCTCTGGATCAGAGAGTCTGCTAAATGACTCACTACTGTAGTGTCTCTGGATCAGAGAGTCTGCTAAATGACTCACTACTGTAGTGGCTCTGGATCAGAGAGTCTGCTAAATGACTCACTACTGTAGTGGCTCTGGATCAGAGAGTCTGCTAAATGACTCACTACTGTAGTGGCTCTGGATCAGAGAGTCTGCTAAATGACTCACTATTGTAGTGACTCTGGATCAGAGAGTCTGCTAAATGACTCACTACTGTAGTGTCTCTGGATCAGAGAGTCTGCTAAATGACTCACTACTGTAGTGGCTCTGGATCAGAGAGTCTGCTAAATGACTCACTACTGTAGTGGCTCTGGATCAGAGAGTCTGCTAAATGACTCACTACTGTAGTGGCTCTGGATCAGAGAGTCTGCTAAATGACTCACTATTGTAGTGACTCTGGATCAGAGAGTCTGCTAAATGACTCACTACTGTAGTGTCTCTGGATCAGAGAGTCTGCTAAATGACTCACTACTGTAGTGGCTCTGGATCAGAGAGTCTGCTAAATGACTCACTACTGTAGTGGCTCTGGATCAGAGGGTCTAAATGACTCTACTGTAGTGGCTCTGGATCAGAGAGTCTGCTAAATGACTCACTACTGTAGTGGCTCTGGATCAGAGAGTCTGCTAAATGACTCACTACTGTAGTGACTCTGGATCAGAGAGTCTGCTAAATGACTCACTACTGTAGTGACTCTGGATCAGAGAGTCTAAATGACTCTACTGTAGTGGCTCTGGATCAGAGAGTCTGCTAAATGACTCACTACTGTAGTGGCTCTGGATCAGAGGGTCTGCTAAATGACTCTACTGTAGTGGCTCTGGATCAGAGCGTCTGCTAAATGACTCACTACTGTAGTGGCTCTAGATCAGAGAGTCTGCTAAATGACTCACTACTGTAGTGGCTCTGGATCAGAGAGTCTGCTAAATGACTCACTACTGTAGTGGCTCTGGATCAGAGAGTCTGCTAAATGACTCACTACTGTAATGGCTCTAGATCAGAGAGTCTGCTAAATGACTCACTACTGTAGTGACTCTGGATAAGAGAGTCTGCTAAATGACTCACTACTGTAGTGGCTCTGGATCAGAGGGTCTAAATGACTATAATATTAATGGGTGGGAGAGAGAAGCTGTTAGTGTCTGGTCAGGATAAAGGAGCATGTGTTGTTTTCAGTCCTTCACATTGGCCATGTAGATGCCAGGATGCCGTCAAAGGTATTGGGGATCGACCCGGTGTTTACTGCCGTGACGTGTAACGTAATCTCTGCAGTGGGCCGTTGTGATTGTCGTCATCTGTCATGGTGTTTGACCAGCTTGTTATGTTGTGTCCCGAAGGTCATGTCTCACGGTACACCGCAGGGGATCTTGGATGACGTTGCCATGGTGAGTGGATCATTAGACAATCGTTTAAACATGGTCATAGGAACGATCTTCAAGGCTGAACCAGTTTAGTGATCGTATGTTAACACGTCTAAGATACTTCTGGCTTGTTCAGTCTTTGAGGAAAACATATACTTGCTACAACTGAGATGTGTAGTTATTTTAAAGATAAATGCACTTAACTGTAAGTGGATAAGAGTCTGCTAAATGACATGTGAAATGTAAAAAATGATATGTAAAATCCTACATTTTGAGTTAGTTATAAAAGTGTAAAAAGATAAGACCACTCACTCACTGACTGATGTATTGTCCCTGCAGGTTCAGGTACAGGTACAGTACTACATAACAGGTATTAAGAGACGAGACCACTGACTGATGTATTGTCCCTGCAGGTTCTGGACGAGGAGGCAGAGGTGTTTATAGTTAAAATGTGGAGGCTGTTGATCTACGAAACGGAGGCCAAGAAGATTGGACTGGGGAAATGAAGACTAGTACCACTACATTACTACGATCTAGTACTACTACAGTATTACTGGTGTCAGGGACAGTTTTTCCCTCTGGCTTCAAGTCTCTTTATTTCTCTGACTGATCGACGGATCACACGGACACCTCTCACTCACTAGGGTGTCGAGACTATGAACATGGGCCTGTTACTAGTCCCCAACCACCCTCTACCGCTCCCCGACCCCCCTCTACCCCAATCCCCCTCTACCCCCCTTTAACGCTCCCCGACCCCCTCTACCCCAATCCCCCTCTACCCCCCTTTTACCGCTCCCCTACCCCCCTCTACCGATCCCCAACCGCTCCCCAACCCCCCAACCCCCCCCACTGCTCTCCAAACCCCCCCCCACTGCTCTCCAAACCCCCTCTACCTCTACCGCTCCCCAACCCCCCTCTACCGCTCCCCAACCCCCCTCTACCGCTCCCCAACCCCCCTCTACCGCTCCCCAACCCCCCTCTACCGCTCCCCAACCCCCCTCTACTGCTCCCCAACCCCCCTCTACCGCTCCCCAACCCCCCTCTACTACTCTCCCCCTCTACCACTCCCCAAACCCCCTCTACCGCTCCCCAACCCCCCTCTACCGCTCCCCAACCCCCCTCTACTACTCTCCCCCTCTACCACTCACCCCCTCTACCACTCACCCCCTCTACCACTTCCCAAACCCCCTCTACCACTCACCCCCTCTACCACTTCCCAAACCCCCTCTACCACTCACCCCCCTCTACTACTCACCCCCTCTACCACTCCCCAAACCCCCTCTAGCGCTCCCCAAACCCCCTCTACCGCTCTCCAACCCTCCTCTACCGCTCTCCAAACCCCCTCTACCACTCTCCAAACCCCCTCTACCGCTCTCCAAACCCCCTCTACCGCTCTCCAAACCCCCTCTACCGCTCACCAAACCCCCTCTACCTCTACCTCTACCGCTCCCCAAAACCCCTCTACCTCTACCGCTCCCCAAAACCCCATTCCATCAGTAAAGAACAACAGCTGCTGTCTGTGTGTGTCTGCAAGAGAGAGTTTGACTGTGTTGAATGTGAAAGTGCCCACAGGCTTCACTGCATGGTATCCAAATGGTTTGTTTCTAAGCTGGTGGGAGAGAGCCTGTCAAAACCAGCTGAGCTGTGTGTTTTTACCCATGATTATTTTGTCTGCTCCACTGCGCCTCACTGACACATTGGGCTTTATGGTTTAGTATTGTCAGGGAGGTATCTTATCTCCTTGGTACCGTCTGATTGGAGGATTCGCTCCACTGTGTGATCTAATGATGAAATTAAAGAAGCTTTTAAAATAAAATAAAATGAAGTGTTCAATTTGTTCAAACTGAACATGTAGAAATAAGATGTCAGTATTGGATGTAATTATTTTGTTTTCTGTTTTTCACTAAAGGATAGATTTGAATGAACCTCGTAACATTGCACCAATACCCTAGTTACGCACTCTTAATTACTCCAATACCCTAGTTACGTACTCTTAATTACTCCAATACCATAGTTACGTACTCTTAATTACTCCAATACCCTAGTTACGTACTCTTAATTACTCCAATACCCTAGTTACGTACTCTTAATTACTCCAATACCATAGTTACGTACTCTTAATTACTCCAATACCCTAGTTACGTACTCTTAATTACTCCAATACCCTAGTTACGTACTCTTAATTACTCCAATACCATAGTTACGTACTCTTAATTACTCCCAATACCATAGTTACGTACTCTTAATTACTCCAATACCATAGTTACGCACTCTTAATTACTCCAATACCATAGTTACGTACTCTTAATTACGCCAATACCATAGTTACGTACTCTTAATTACTCCAATACCCTAGTTACGTACTCTTAATTACTCCAATACCCTAGTTACGTACTCTTAATTACTCCAATACCATAGTTACGTACTCTTAATTACTCCAATACCCTAGTTACGTACTCTTAATTACTCCAATACCCTAGTTACGTACTCTTAATTACTCCAATACCCTAGTTACGCACTCTTAATTACTCCAATACCATAGTTACGTACTCTTAATTACTCCAATAACCCTAGTTACGTACTCTTAATTACTCCAATAGCCTGGTTACGTACTCTTAATTACTCCAATAGCCTGGTTACGTACTCTTAATTACTACAATACCCTAGTTACGTACTCTTAATTACTCCAATACCATAGTTACGCACTCTTAATTACTCCAATACCATAGTTACGTACTCTTAATTACTCCAATACCATAGTTACGTACTCTTAATTACTCCAATACCATAGTTACGCACTCTTAATTACTCCAATACCAGAGTTACGTACTCTTAATTACTCCAATAACCCTAGTTACGTACTCTTAATTACTCCAATACCCTAGTTACGTACTCTTAATTACTCCAATACCCTAGTTACGTACTCTTAATTACTCCAATACCCTAGTTACGTACTCTTAATTACTCCAATACCCTAGTTACGTACTCTTAATTACTCCAATACCATAGTTACGTACTCTTAATTACTCCCAATACCATAGTTACGTACTCTTAATTACTCCAATACCCTAGTTACGTACTCTTAATTACTCCAATACCATAGTTACGTACTCTTAATTACTCCCAATACCATAGTTACGTACTCTTAATTACTCCAATACCATAGTTACGCACTCTTAATTTACTCCAATACCCTAGTTACGTACTCTTAATTACTCCAATACCATAGTTACGCACTCTTAATTACTCCAATACCATAGTTACATACTCTTAATTACTCCAATACCATAGTTACGCACTCTTAATTACTCCAATACCATAGTTACGTACTCTTAATTACTCCAATAACCCTAGTTACGTACTCTTAATTACTCCAATACCATAGTTACGTACTCTTAATTACTCCAATAGCCTGGTTACGTACTCTTAATTACTACAATACCCTAGTTACGTACTCTTAATTACTCCAATACCCTAGTTACGTACTCTTAATTACTCCCAATACCATAGTTACGTACTCTTAATTACTCCAATACCCTAGTTACGTACTCTTAATTACTCCAATAGCCTGGTTACGTACTCTTAATTACTACAATACCCTAGTTACGTACTCTTAATTACTCCAATACCCTAGTTACGTACTCTTAATTACTCCAATACCCTAGTTACGTACTCTTAATTACTCCAATACCCTAGTTACGTACTCTTAATTACTCCCAATACCATAGTTACGTACTCTTAATTACTCCAATAGCATAGTTACGTACTCTTAATTACTCCAATACCATAGTTACGTACTCTTAATTACTCCAATACCATAGTTACGTACTCTTAATTACTCCAATAACCCTAGTTACGTACTCTTAATTACGCCAATACCATAGTTACGTACTCTTAATTACTCCAATACCCTAGTTACGTACTCTTAATTACTCCAATACCATAGTTACGTACTCTTAATTACTCCAATACCCTAGTTACGTACTCTTAATTTACTCCAATACCCTAGTTACGTACTATTAATTACTCCAATACCATAGTTACGTACTCTTAATTACTCCAATACCCTAGTTACGTACTCTTAATTACTACAATACCCTAGTTACGTACTCTTAATTACTCCCAATACCATAGTTACGTACTCTTAATTACTCCAATACCCTAGTTACGTACTCTTAATTACTCCAATACCCTGGTTACGTACTCTTAATTACTACAATACCCTAGTTACGTACTCTTAATTACTCCCAATACCATAGTTACGTACTCTTAATTACTCCAATACCCTAGTTACGTACTCTTAATTACTCCAATACCCTAGTTACGTACTCTTAATTACTCCAATACCCTAGTTACGTACTCTTAATTACTCCAATAGCCTGGTTACGTACTCTTAATTACTCCCAATACCATAGTTACGTACTCTTAATTACTCCAATAGCCTGGTTACGTACTCTTAATTACTCCCAATACCATAGTTACGTACTCTTAATTACTCCAATAGCCTGGTTACGTACTCTTAATTACTCCCAATACCATAGTTACGTACTCTTAATTACTCCAATACCATAGTTACGTACTCTTAATTACTCCAATAGCATAGTTACGTACTCTTAATTACTCCCAATACCATAGTTACGTACTCTTAATTACTCCAATAACCCTAGTTACGTACTCTTAATTACGCCAATACCCTAGTTACGTACTATTAATTACTCCAATACCATAGTTACGTACTCTTAATTACTCCAATAGCCTGGTTACGCACTCTTAATTACTCCAATAGCCTGGTTACGCACTCTTAATTACGCCTGTCTCGGACGATCTGAAGTCTTTCATCTGTGATGATTCAAATGCAGCGTTATTTCACGACTGTTTGAGAATGAAGATCACGAGGTGTTTAAACCCTATCTACGTGGACTAAAGATCCAGTGGCCAGTCTGACCCCCCCTCACTACTAACAGTGTTTAAACCCTATCTACGGAGACTAAAGATCCAGTGGCCAGTCTGACCCCCCCCTCACTACTAACAGTGTTTAAACCCTATCTACGGAGACTAAAGATCCAGTGGCCAGTCTGACCCCCCCCCTCACTACTAACAGTGTTTAAACCCTATCTACGGAGACTAAAGATCCAGTGGCCAGTCTGACCCCCCCCTCACTACTAACAGTGTTTAAACCCTATCTACGGAGACTAAAGATCCAGTGGCCAGTCTGACCCCCCCCCCCTACTAACAGTGTTTAAACCCTATCTACGGAGACTAAAGATCCAGTGGCCAGTCTGACCCCCCCCCCCCTCACTACTAACAGTGTTTAAACCCTATCTACGGAGACTAAAGATCCAGTGGCCAGTCTGACCCCCCCCCCCCCTCACTACTAACAGTGTTTAAACCCTATCTACGGAGACTAAAGATCCAGTGGCCAGTCTGACCCCCCCCCCCCCTCACTACTAACAGTGTTTAAACCCTATCTACGGAGACTAAAGATCCAGTGGCCAGTCTGACCCCCCCCCTCACTAACAGTTTATAATATAGGTCACGCATGTGCAAGTTTTCAAACACACTGAAACAGAACCATACCAAAGAGTACTGAACATAAACACCAGAAGTCATAACACTATATTCACTTTTCTTTTTATAATAATGACTAGAATTCACTGTTTGAAACACATTTATTAAACAATGAACATCAGTCGTTCCACTTTGATCACGGTGTGTCATCCAGGGAGGATAATTATGTCATCCAGAAGGGGGCGCTGTTCTGTGCTTTTTAGAGCTCAGTGATTAGAAAGACAGGGAATCAGATCACCACCCTATATCATGTTGTTGTTCGTGTCTGTGTTGTCCGTCTGAGGGCTGATGCGTTCAAATTTACACACAGAGCTATGGAGGCAAGGACTGACCATCCACGATGTCACAATTATAGTTTTAACCATCTTTTGAGGCTACACAGTATTTACAATTACATTGTTTACAAACAATGGGGTAAAATGGGTCCGGGTTAGGGCTCTGTGGAGGGGAAGGGTCCAGGTTGGGGCCCTGTGGAGGGGAAGGGTCCAGGTTGGGCTCTGTGGAGGGGAAGGGTCCAGGTTGGGGCCCTGTGGAGGGGAAGGGTCCAGGTTGGGGCTCTGTGGAGGGGAAGGGTCCAGGTTGGGGCTCTGTGGAGGGGAAGGGTCCAGGTTGGGCTCTGTAGAGGGGAAGGGTCCAGGTTGGGGCTCTGTAGAGGGGAATGGTCCAGGTTGGGGCTCTGTGGAGGGGAAGGGTCCAGGTTGGGGCTCTGTGGAGGGGAAGGGTTGAGGTTGGGGCCCTGTAGAGGGGAAGGGTCCAGGTTGGGGCCCTGTGGAGGGGAAGGGTCCAGGTTGGGGCTCTGTGGAGGGGAAGGGTCCAGGTTGGGGCCCTGTGGAGGGGAAGGGTCCAGGTTGGGGCCCTGTGGAGGGGAAGGGTCCAGGTTGGGGCCCTGTGGAGGGGAAGGGTCCAGGTTGGGGCTCTGTAGAGGGGAAGGGGCCAGGTTGGGGCTCTGTGGAGGGGAAGGGTCCAGGTTGGGGCTCTGTGGAGGGGAAGGGTCCAGGTTGGGGCCCTGTGGAGGGGAAGGGTCCAGGTTGGGGCCCTGTGGAGGGGAAGGGTCCAGGTTGGGGCTCTGTAGAGGGGAATGGTCCAGGTTGGGGCTCTGTAGAGGGGAATGGTCCAGGTTGGGGCTCTGTGGAGGGGAAGGGTCCAGGTTGGGGCTCTGTGGAGGGGAAGGGTCCAGGTTGGGGCCCTGTGGAGGGGAAGGGTCCAGGTTGGGGCTCTGTAGAGGGGAAGGGGCCAGGTTGGGGCCCTGTGGAGGGGAAGGGTCCAGGTTGGGGCTCTGTAGAGGGGAAGGGTCCAGGTTGGGGCTCTGTGGAGGGGAAGGGTCCAGGTTGGGGCCCTGTGGAGGGGAAGGGTCCAGGTTGGGGCCCTGTGGAGGGGAAGGGTCCAGGTTGGGGCCCTGTGGAGGGGAAGGGTCCAGGTTGGGGCCCTGTGGAGGGGAAGGGTCCAGGTTGGGGCCCTGTGGAGGGGAAGGGTCCAGGTTGGGGCCCTGTGGAGGGGAAGGGTCCAGGTTGGGGCCCTGTAGAGGGGAAGGGTCCAGGTTGGGGCCCTGTGGAGGGGAAGGGTCCAGGTTGGGGCCCTGTGGAGGGGAAGGGTCCAGGTTGGGGCCCTGTGGAGGGGAAGGGTCCAGGTTGGGGCCCTGTGGAGGGGAAGGGTCCAGGTTGGGGCCCTGTGGAGGGGAAGGGTCCAGGTTGGGGCCCTGTGGAGGGGAAGGGTCCAGGTTGGGGCCCTGTGGAGGGGAAGGGTCCAGGTTGGGGCCCTGTGGAGGGGAAGGGTCCAGGTTGGGGCCCTGTGGAGGGGAAGGGTCCAGGTTGGGGCCCTGTGGAGGGGAAGGGTCCAGGTTGGGGCCCTGTGGAGGGGAAGGGTCCAGGTTGGGGCCCTGTGGAGGGGAAGGGTCCAGGTTGGGGCCCTGTGGAGGGGAAGGGTCCAGGTTGGGGCCCTGTGGAGGGGCACTAGTTTAAAACCTGGAACACTTGGAGCCAGTTTCCAGCATTCAGATTAAAAACCCAGTGCTGCATGGACTAAAAAGCACTTTCAATTTATAATCTCCATTGAAGGTGCTTTTTCAGTCCAGGACTGGTCTTAATTAACCTGCGTCTTGGAAACTGTCCCTTTAACTCTGAACCGCCAAACAGACTCCAACAGCACTTAGGTCTTCTGCATCTATGGAAAAGGACTGTCATCATGTTTCAATAATTCCCTCTGTAAAAATCGATGGGACTGTCATCAAGAATCAAAGGGACTCTCATCAAGAATGAAAGGGACTCTCATCAAGAATCAAAGGGACTCTCATCAAGAATCAAAGGGACTCATCAAGAATCAAAGGGACTCTCATCAAGAATCAAAGGGACTCTCATCAAGAATCAAAGGGACTCTCATCAAGAATCAAAGGGACTCTCATCAAGAATCAAAGGGACTCTCATCAAGAATCAAAGGGACTCTCATCAAGAATCAAAGGGACTCTCATCAAGAATCAAAGGGACTCTCATCAAGAATCAAAGGGACTCTCATCATGAATCAAAGGGACTCTCATCATGAATCAAAGGGACTGTCATCATGAATCAAAGGGACTCTCATCAAGAATCAAAGGGACTCTCATCATGAATCAAAGGGACTGTCATCATGAATCAAAGGGACTGTCATCATGAATCAAATGGACTCATGAAGAATCAAAGGGACTGAATCTTTGTTTAGCTGCACCTGTTCAGATAGAGCTGTATAATCAAGATCATGCTTTCATTCAGGGAATGTACTATACGATCTATGTCAAGTTGAACCACTCTACCACTAAGAGGGACTGGTTGCTGTGGAGCTAAGAGGGACTGGTTGCTGTGGAGCTAAGAGGGACTGGTTGCTGTGGAGCTAAGAGGGACTGGTTGCTGTGGAGCTAAGAGGGACTGGTTGCTGTGGAGCTAAGAGGGACTGGTTGCTGTGGAGCTAAGAGGGACTGGTTGCTGTGGAGCTAAGCGGGACTGGTTGCTGTGGAGCTAAGAGGGACTGGTTGCTGTGGAGCTAAGAGGGACTGGTTGCTGTGGAGCTAAGAGGGACTGGTTGCTGTGGAGCTAAGAGGGACTGGTTGCTGTGGAGCTAAGAGGGACTGGTTGCTGTGGAGCTAAGAGGGACTGGTTGCTGTGGAGCTAAGAGGGACCCCCTCCCACACAGAGACAGACACATTCATCTGTGAGGTCAGGTTTCTTCTCTCCTTGTAGTCAGCTACAGGTAGATTTTTCTTTAAACTGAATCAATTCAACAGTCACTCCATTGTTCTTCCACTGACAAATTGTCTTCCTACTGTACCAGATAAATTCCACTCTTAATCACTGTTTTATCAACTCATAAAAGGGGGGCTGAGTCTATCGTGAACCTCTTGAACAATGCCTCTTGACTCTCACCAAGTCCCTACAGAATTGTCATCAGCTTGAAGAACTCAAGATTCTCCATAGGAAGCATTGGCAGTAAAGAAAATAGTCCGTACCCCTCATAACCACTAGAGGTCAGGCTAAACCTGAGACTGGTGTACTACCACTCATAACCACTAGAGGTCAGGCTAAACCTGAGACTGGTGTAGTACCACTCATAACCACTAGAGGTCAGGCTAAACCTGAGACTGGTGTACTACCACTCATAACCACTAGAGGTCAGGCTAAACCTGAGACTGGTGCTACCACTCAAAACCACTAGAGGTCAGGCTAAACCTGTGACTGGTGTACTACCACTCTTAACCACTAGAGGTCAGGCTAAACCTGAGACTGGTGCTACCACTCATAACCACTGGAGGTCAGGCTAAACCTGAGACTGGTGCTACCCCTCAACCACTAGAGGTCAGGCTAAACCTGAGACTGGTTGTTACGAATCCCTTTGGCCCGACAGTCTAGGGGGGATGGTAATGGGACCCGTAACATAACTCATGCAAATTATAGTAGTGAAAACGTAACAGTGAGAACAAATAACCACGACAACTAAGATCTACCGTCAAACACTCTAGGTTTATTTATAAAACACACGGTAATGGGGGGGGAGCAGGAAAAGGGGCTGAGCTGGACCCAAGGAATGAAACAATAATCCAAAAACACCCCTAAACTAGACTAGCCTATTTCAACAAATACTAACTAACTAACCAATAAATACAGGGGGTGGTCCGCCCAGTTCTAACTAGTGTTTATATACAAAGTATTCCTACGGGTAGTGTATGCCCAAGGGCGTCTTATCTTGGTTACCCCCTTTTCCCACCATCAAGCACACTCTCAAACACCATAACAAACACAATACTCACAGGTGGGGACAAAGTGACATGTAGACGCAAAACCACACAATGAATCTACAGACATATGGCATTGACAGAGAGATTGAGCTGGGGAGAAAACAACTGACAGGGGTTTTAAACCAAGGGAAAGGGACTGTGATTGGGTAAGGGAAAAGGAGCAGGTGTCTTCCGATTAGCGACTGATTGATGACTGATTGGGGAATGATGATGGTCACCTGTGAGTAGGGGAGAAGGAGAGAAAAGAAATACATACAGGATACACACAGAACACTTGTATCCGTAACACTGGTGTACTACCACTCATAACCACTAGAGGTCAGGCTATACCTGAGACTGGTGCTACCACTCATAACCACTAGAGGTCAGGCTAAACTTGAGACTGGTGCTACCACTCATAACCACTAGAGGTCAGGCTAAACCTGAGACTGGTGCTACCACTGGATCTGTTTTGTGTGTGTGTGTGTGTGTGTGTACACCCACTTTAGTGTGACTTTCAGATGTTATTTTTTTTAACGTGGTGACACCTGTAGTTTCCACTTCTTCAGTCATTTTTACAGGAACCAGTCATGAAGTTGCCCACTATTCTCTTATTCCAGTGTAAGTTTAACCCTCCATTAGATAACATAACACTAGTCCGCAAGGGTGACTGGTATCCTGAAGGTTTTAAAGTATTTGTTCCCTTTACAGTCCAGTATTTCTGACCAGGGCCTACAGGGAATAGGTACTGGAATAGCATACACCCCTGCAGCATCCGTAGGGCGATGGGGCCCGCGAGCTATCTGGAGTTTGGGTCGCCCAGATAGCATATTAACACGCCATAAGTTATGAAATAAATGTTTAGAATGACAGGAAATTAACATTAAAATTGCAGATTTTTCTTTGTCTCGTGTCAAAATGTGTAGAATAGCAGGAAATTGGATCAGAGAATCTTGGAAGTCAAGACAATCCTTGGGAATTTTCTTTGTACTTTGAATGTTATTAATTTCCGATGTCGACTCTATGTCTGGAAATTCCCTTGTTCGGAGAAAAAGATCCCAATTTCAAACTCTCCGAAAAAGTTTTTAAAATAAAAAATATATTAACTGAAAAATTATCTTATGTAGTTTCTTGCAATAGCTCTCTGTGACTTTAAAGAATATTTAACTCAAAACTATGATTCTGAAAGGATTCGTCCGGAGATTTGGTCAATTGTTGTCAACTCCACTGTTCTACAACATATGCTTGAACAATGGAAGTATCGGCTGTGCAAGACCTAAGGGATAATGTTTGGTTTATAAATGTTGTTTTATGTTGTAAATCTAGAAAAACATGCCAAACTGCTAATGAAATTAGCCTTGGAGCATTTCATAGTTCTATAAAACAAAACAAAAAGAAGCTTGGAGAAGTCAATGGGTCTGGAGACAGTCTGCTGCTCCTCCAGACCCACTGACATCTCCAAGCTTATTTTTTTATACTGTCTGGTCTGTCTAGTCTGTCTGGTCTGTCTGGTACTGTCTGGTACTGTCTGGTCTGTCTGGTCTGTCTGGTCTGTTGAGTCTGTCTGGTCTGTCTAGTACTGTCTGGTACTGTCTGGTCTGTCTGGTACTGTCTGGTCTGTCTGGTCTGTCTAGTACTGTCTAGTACTGTCTGGTACTGTCTGATACTGTCTGATACTGTCTGGTCTGTCTGATACTGTCTGATACTGTCTGGTCTGTCTGGTCTGTCTAGTCTGTCTGGTCTGTCTGGTCTGTCTGGTCTGTCTGGTACTGTCTGGTCTGTCTGGTCTGTTGAGTCTGTCTAGTCTGTCTGGTACTGTCTGGTCTGTCTGGTACTGTCTGATACTGTCTGGTCTGTCTGGTCTGTTTAGTCTGTCTGGTCTGTCTGGTACTGTCTGTCTGGTCTGTCTGGTACTGTCTGGTCTGTCTGTGTAACGGTATAACTTTAAACCGTCCCCTCGCCCCGACACGGGCGCGAACCAGGGACCCTCTGCACACATCAACAACTGACACCCACGAAGCGTCGTTACCCATCGCTCCACAAAAGCCGCGGCTCTTGCAGAGCAAGGGGAAACACTACTTAAGTCTCAGAGCAAGTGACGTAACTGATTGAAATGCTACTAGCGCGTACCCGCTAACTAGCTAGCCATTTCACATCCGTTACATCTGGTCTGTCTGATACTGTCTGGTCTGTCTAGTACTGTCTGGTCTGTCTGGTACTGTCTGATACTGTCTGATACTGTCTGGTCTATCTAATCTGTCTGGTCTGGCTGGTATGTTTAGTCTGTCTGGTCTGTTTAGTCTGTCTAGTCTGTCTGGTACTGTCTGGTCTGTCTAGTCTGTCTGGTACTGTCTGGTCTGTCTGGTACTGTCTGGTCTGTCTGGTACTGTCTGGTCTGTCTAGTCTGTCTAGTACTGTCTGGTCTGTCTGGTCTGTCTAGTACTGTCTGGTTTGTCTGGTACTGTCTGGTACTGTCTGGTCTGTCTAGTCTGTCTGGTACTGTCTGGTCTGTCTAGTCTGTCTGGTACTATCTGGTCGGTCTAGTCTGTCTAGTCTGTCTAGTCTGTCTAGTCTGTCTAGTCTGTCTGGTCTGTCTGGTCTGTCTAGTACTGTCTGGTCTGTCTGGTCTGTCTAGTACTGTCTGGTCTGTCTGGTACTGTCTGGTCTGTCTAGTCTGTCTGGTACTATCTGGTCTGTCTGGTCTGTCTAGTCTTCTGGTCTGTCTGGTACTGTCTGGTCTGTCTAGTACTGTCTGGTCTGTCTAGTCTGTCTAGTACTGTCTGGTACTGTCTAGTCTGTCTGGTTTGTCTGATCTTTCTGGTCTGTCTGGTCTGTCTGGTCTGTCTGGTCCTGTCTGACACTGTCTGGTACTGTCTGGTCTGTCTGGTCTGTCTAGTCTGTCTGGTACTGTCTGGTCTGTCTGGTATTGTCTGGTCTGTCTAGTCTGTCTGGTCTGTCTAGTACTGTCTGGTCTGTCTGGTCTGTCTGGTCTGTTTGGTCTGTCTGGTCTGTCTAGTCTGTCTAGTCTGTCTAGTCTGTCTAGTCTGTCTGGTACTGTCTGGTCTGTCTGGTACGTCTGGTACGTCTGGTACGTCTGGTCTGTCTGGTCTGTCTGGTACTGTCTGGTATTGTCTAGTCTGTCTAGTCTGTCTAGTCTGTCTGGTCTGTCTGGTACTGTCTGGTCTGTCTTATCTGTCTGTTTGGTCTGTCTGGTCTGTCTAGTCTGTCTAGTCTGTCTAGTCTGTCTGGTACTGTCTGGTCTGTCTAGTCTGTCTGGTATTGTCTGGTATTGTCTGGTACTGTCTGGTCTGTCTGGTCTGTCTGGTTTGTCTGGAACTGTCTGGTCTGTCTGGTACTGTCTGGTACTGTCTGGTCTGTCTGAAACTGTCTGGTCTGTCTGGTCTGTCTGGTCTGTCTGGTACTGTCTGGTCTGTCTAGTACTGTCTGATGCTGTCTGGTCTGTCTGATACTATCTGGTCTGTCTGGTACTGTCTGGTACTGTCTGGTACTGTCTGGTCTGTCTGGTACTGTCTGGTACTGTCTGGTACTGTCTGGTCTGTCTGGTACTGTCTAGTACTGTCTGATGCTGTCTGGTCTGTCTGATACTATCTGGTCTGTCTGGTACTGTCTGGTCTGTCTAGTACTGTCTGGTACTGTCTGGTCTGTCTGGTACTGTCTGGTACTGTCTGGTACTGTCTGGTCTGTCTAGTACTGTCTGGTACTGTCTGGTCTGTCTGGTACTGTGCTGCCAGCGCCCAAACTATGACAGATCTGGCAGGGCAATGTACAAAAACCCACCATCACTCACACACACACACACACACACACACACACCATCACTCACACACACACACCATCATTAAGAGTCAATAACTCTCACAAGGACAACATGTTACAGCAGGCACTGTCAATGGTCTTTTGAAATAGAGTGTTTAAATGTGGTGCTGCTATTTACAGTGAGTTGATTACAGGAAACATTATCTTCTCCACTTTCCAAATCAACAGATTGCATGGTGACTGTAACAGTCATCAGAGCTGGAACACTGTATTCCCAGGGACTCACAGTAACAGGACTGGAGACGTGAGTCTTAGAAACTCCTTTCAGAACAGTATAGGGAGTTGTATATAATGTACAATTACATTCATAGAACATAGTTAACCCAGGTGAGATACTAAACAGTGTAGGGAGATGTATATAATGTACAATTACATTCATAGAACATAGTTAACACAGGTGAGATACTAAACAGTGTAGGGAGATGTATATAATGTACAATTACATTCATAGAACATAGTTAACACAGGTGAGATACTAAACAGTGTAGGGAGTTGTATATCATGTACAATTACATTCATAGAACATAGTTAACACAGGTGAGATACTAAACAGTGTAGGGAGATGTATATAATGTACAATTACATTCATAGAACATAGTTAACACAGGTGAGATACTAAACAGTGTAGGAAGTTGTATATAATGTACAATTACATTCATAGAACATAGTTAACCCAGGTGAGATACTAAACAGTGTAGGAAGTTGTATATAATGTACAATTACATTCATAGAACATAGTTAACACAGGTGAGATACTAAACAGTGTAGGGAGATGTATATAATGTACAATTACATTCATAGAACATAGTTAACCCAGGTGAGATACTAAACAGTGTAGGGAGATGTATATAATGTACATTTACATTCATAGAACATAGAAACATAACCCAGGTGAGATACTAAACAGTGTAGGGAGATGTATATAATGTACAATTACATTCATAGAACATAGTTAACCCAGGTGAGATACTAAACAGTGTAGGACGTTGTATATAATGTACAATTACATTCATAGAACATAGTTAACACAGGTGAGATACTAAACAGTGTAGGGAGATGTATATAATGTACAATTACATTCATAGAACATAGTTAACCCAGGTGAGATACTAAACAGTGTAGGGAGATGTATATAATGTACATTTACATTCATAGAACATAGAAACATAACCCAGGTGAGATACTAAACAGTGTAGGGAGATGTATATAATGTACAATTACATTCATAGAACATAGTTAACACAGGTGAGATACTAAACAGTGTAGGGAGTTGTATATAATGTACAATTACATTCATAGAACATAGTTAACCCAGGTGAGATACTAAACAGTGTAGGGAGTTGTATATAATGTACATTTACATTCATAGAACATAGAAACATAACCCAGGTGAGATACTAAACAGTATATGCATTGGGCACTCCACTAAACAAGATATCCTACACTACTTGTCATTTCTTTGCACCAGATTCAATAGAAACAGCTGTGTATGTGACTGTGACAACATATGTGACACAGATAGAAATGGAACATTCTCCCTCGTCAAACCCTCTGTGACAAACGGTTGTGTTTGCAGAAACCCGAGGAGAGCAGAGGGGTGGTTTGGGTTGTGGTGAGATGGAAGGGTACATGTTCGTTGTTTCTCATCATCCTGCCTGTGTTTCAGCTCTCAGGGTGTTGTGTCTCTCTCACCACATCCTCTCAGTGGCTGTTTCTCTCTCTCTCACCACATCCTCTCATTGGCTGTTTCTCTCTCTCTCCACCTCCACCCCCACAGAGCTGCAGGCCTCCATTGCTCAGTTTCACCTCAACCGCTAACACCCCCCCACTCCTCTACGTGATGGAGAGAGCATCGAACTTCCTGTCACCTTGCTGTTGTTTCGTTGCTCAACCACTTGTATCATATTATATGCCTTTTGCAACTAGTATCAGTCAAATATAATAACTTACAGAGCAGCCGTTAAGTTATTCTTAACATCGTATGTTCAACATGATTTCAGACATCAACTCAAAGTTTTGAATAAATATAAATCTTTTAGCTCAGTGAGGATGTTGCCTGTAATCCATGGCTTCTGGTTGGGGTATGTACTAAGTACGGTCACTGTGGGACGACGTCATCGGCGCATTTATTGATGAAGCCAATGACTGATGTGGTGTACTCCTCAACGCCATCGGAGGAATCCCGGAACATATTCCAGTCTGTGCTAGCAAAACAGTCCTGTAGCTTAGCATCTGCTTCATCTGACCACTTTTTAATAGACCGAGTCATTGGTGCTTCCTGCTTTAGTTTTTGCTTGTAAGCAGGAATCAGGAGGATAAAATTATGGTCAGATTTACCAAATGGAGGGCGGGGGAGAGCTTTGTACGTGTCTCTGTATGTGGAGTAAAGGTGGTCCAGAGTTTTTTCTCTCTGGTTGCACATTTAACATGCTGATAGAAATTTGGTAAAACAGATTTAAGTTTTCCTGCGTTAAAGTCCACGGCCACTAGGAGCACCGCCTCTGGATGAGCGTTTTCCTGTTTGGTAATGGCCTTATACAGCTTGTTGAGTTTGGTCTTAGTGCCAGCATCAGTCTGTGGTGGTATGTAGACAGCTACAAAAAATACAGATGAAAACTCTCTAGGTAGATAGTGTGGTCTACAGCTTATCATGAGATATTCTACCTCAGGCGAGCTATAGCTCGAGACTTCCTTAGATATTGTGCACCAGCTGTTATTTACAAAAATACATAGCCCACCGTCCCTTGTCTTACCAGACGCTGCTGTTCTATTCTGCCGATACAGCGTATAACCAGCCAGCTGTATGTTGATTGTGTTGTCGTTCAGCCATGTCTCCGTGAAGCATAAGATATTACAGTTTTGAATGTCCCGTTGGTAGTTTAATCTTCCGCGTAGGTCATCTATTTAATTTTCTAAAGATTGCACGTTTGCTAGCAAAATGGAAGGCAGTGGGGGGTTTATTCGATCGTCTACGAATTCTCAGAAGGCAGCCCGCCCTTCGGCCCCTTTTTCTCCGCCTTCTCTTCACGCAAATTACGGGGATGTGGGCCTGTTCCCGGGAAAGCAGTATGTCATTCACGTCGGGCTCGTCAGACTCATTAAAGGCAAAAAAGGATTCTGTCAGTTCGTGGTGAGTAATCGCAGTTCTGATGTCCAGAATTTATTTTTGGTCGTAAGAGACGGTACCAGCAACATTATGTACAAAATAAGTTACAAACAATGAAACAATTGGTTAGGAAGACGTCGCCATCTTCTCCAGCGCCTGTAACTATTCCCCAGGTCGTTGCTGTAAATGAGAATGTGTTCTCAGTCAACTCATCCTGTAACTATTCCCCAGGTCGTTGCTGTAAATGAGAATGTGTTCTCAGTCAACTCATCCTGTAACTATTCCCCAGGTCGTTGCTGTAAATGAGAATGTGTTCTCAGTCAACTCATCCTGTAACTATTCCCCAGGTCGTTGCTGTAAATGAGAATGTGTTCTCAGTCAACTCATCCTGTAACTATTCCCCAGGTCGTTGCTGTAAATGAGAATGTGTTATCAGTCAACTCATCCTGTAACTATTCCCCAGGTCGTTGCTGTAAATGAGAATGTGTTCTCAGTCAACTCATCCTGTAACTATTCCCCAGGTTGTTGCTGTAAATGAGAATGTGTTCTCAGTCAACTCATCCTGTAACTATTCCCCAGGTCGTTGCTGTAAATGAGAATGTGTTCTCAGTCAACTCATCCTGTAACTATTCCCCAGGTCGTTGCTGTAAATGAGAATGTGTTCTCAGTCAACTCATCCTGTAAATATTCCCCAGGTCGTTGCTGTAAATGAGAATGTGTTCTCAGTCAACTCATCCTGTAACTATTCCCCAGGTCGTTGCTGTAAATGAGAATGTGTTCTCAGTCAACTCATCCTGTAACTATTCCCCAGGTTGTTGCTATAAATGAGAATGTGTTCTCAGTCAACTCATCCTGTAACTATTCCCCAGGTCGTTGCTGTAAATGAGAATGTGTTCTCAGTCAACTCATCCTGTAACTATTCCCCAGGTTGTTGCTGTAAATGAGAATGTGTTCTCAGTCAACTCATCCTGTAACTATTCCCCAGGTCGTTGCTGTAAATGAGAATGTGTTCTCAGTCAACTCATCCTGTAACTATTCCCCAGGTTGTTGCTGTAAATGAGAATGTGTTCTCAGTCAACTCATCCTGTAACTATTCCCCAGGTTGTTGCTGTAAATGAGAATGTGTTCTCAGTCAACTCATCCTGTAACTATTCCCCAGGTCGTTGCTGTAAATGAGAATGTGTTCTCAGTCAACTCATCCTGTAACTATTCCCCAGGTCGTTGCTGTAAATGAGAATGTGTTCTCAGTCAACTCATCCTGTAACTATTCCCCAGGTCGTTGCTGTAAATGAGAATGTGTTCTCAGTCAACTCATCCTGTAACTATTCCCCAGGTCGTTGCTGTAAATGAGAATGTGTTCTCAGTCAACTCATCCTGTAACTATTCCCCAGGTCGTTGCTGTAAATGAGAATGTGTTCTCAGTCAACTCATCCTGTAACTATTCCCCAGGTCGTTGCTGTAAATGAGAATGTGTTCTCAGTCAACTCATCCTGTAACTATTCCCCAGGTTGTTGCTGTAAATGAGAATGTGTTCTCAGTCAACTCATCCTGTAACTATTCCCCAGGTCGTTGCTGTAAATGAGAATGTGTTCTCAGTCAACTCATCCTGTAACTATTCCCCAGGTCGTTGCTGTAAATGAGAATGTGTTCTCAGTCAACTCATCCTGTAACTATTCCCCAGGTCGTTGCTGTAAATGAGAATGTGTTCTCAGTCAACTCATCCTGTAACTATTCCCCAGGTCGTTGCTGTAAATGAGAATGTGTTCTCAGTCAACTCATCCTGTAACTATTCCCCAGGTCGTTGCTGTAAATGAGAATGTGTTCTCAGTCAACTCATCCTGTAACTATTCCCCAGGTCGTTGCTGTAAATGAGAATGTGTTCTCAGTCAACTCATCCTGTAACTATTCCCCAGGTCGTTGCTGTAAATGAGAATGTGTTCTCAGTCAACTCATCCTGTAACTATTCCCCAGGTCGTTGCTGTAAATGAGAATGTGTTCTCAGTCAACTCATCCTGTAACTATTCCCCAGGTCGTTGCTGTAAATGAGAATGTGTTCTCAGTCAACTCATCCTGTAACTATTCCCCAGGTCGTTGCTGTAAATGAGAATGTGTTCTCAGTCAACTCATCCTGTAACTATTCCCCAGGTCGTTGCTGTAAATGAGAATGTGTTCTCAGTCAACTCATCCTGTAACTATTCCCCAGGTTGTTGCTGTAAATGAGAATGTGTTCTCAGTCAACTGACCTGGTAAAATAAGGGTTAAAAAACTATATTAAAATGAATAATCGGTATGATAGGAGAAAACTGAGGATGGATCAACAACATTGTTGTTTCTCTACAATATTAACCCTTTTTTTTTTTTTTTTTCTTTATTTTTATTTCACCTTTATTGTAATTATTCGCTCTTATGGCCTATTTATTGCCTACCTCCTCATGCCTTTTGCACACAATGTATATAGACTCTTTTTTTTATTTTATTTTTTTCCTACTGTGTTATTGACTTGTTTATTGTTTACTCCATGTGTAACTCTGTGTTGTTGTCTGTTCACACTGCTATGCTTTATCTTGGCCAGGTCACAGTTGTAAATGAGAACTTGTTCTCAACTAGCCTACCTGGTTAAATTTAGCAGATTAACACTGATGATAAATCATCAGATGATCATGTGCAAGTAGAGATACTGGTGTGCAAAACCTAACTGACAGAGTGAAAAGAAGGAAGCCACAAAATATTCCAAAACATCCATCCTGTTTGCAACAAGGCACTAAAGTTAAACTGAAAAAAATGTGGCAAAGAAATTAACTTTATGTCCTGAATACAAATTGTTTTGTTTTGGGCAAATCCAACATCACTGAGTACCACTCTTCATATTTTCAAGCATGGTGGTGGCTGCACCATGTTATGGGTATGCTTGTCATCGGCAAGGACTAGTGAGTTTTTTTTAGGATAAAGGGAAATGGAATAGAGCTAAGCACAGGCAAAATCCTTCAGGAAAACCTGGTTCAGTCTGCTTTCCGCCAGACACTTTGAGACAAATTCACCTTTCAGCAGGACAAAGCCAACTGACATGACACTGACATATGAAAAGCCAACTGACATTTACTCCTGAGGTGCTGACTTGCTGCACCCTCGACAACTACTGTGATTATTATTATTTGACCATGCTGGTCATTTATGAACATTTGAACATCTTGGCCATGTTCTGTTATAATCTCCACCTGGCACAGCCAAAAGAGGACTGGCCACCCCTCATAGCCTGGTTCCTCTCTAGGTTTCTTCCTAGGTTTTGGCCTTTCTAGGGAGTTTTTCCTAGCCACCGTGTTTCTACACCTGCATTGCTTGCTGTTTGGGGTTTTAGGCTGGGTTTCTGTACAGCACTTTGAGATATCAGCTGATGTAAGAAGGGCTTTATAAATACATTTGATTTGACAATAACCTTAAACACAAGGCCAAATATACACTGGAGTTGCTGACCAAGAAGATAGTGAATGTTCCTGAGTGGCCTAGTTACAGTTTTGACTTCAATCGGCATGAAAATCTATAGCAAGAATGATTCACAACCAACTTTGACTGTCACGTTCCTGACCTGTTTCCCCTTGTTTTTGTATTTATTTAGCATGGTCAGGGCGTGAGTTGGGTGGGTTGTCGATGTGTGATATTTTGTTGGGGTTTTTGTGTGTTCGGCCTGGTATGATTCTCAATCAGAGGCAGCTGTCAATCGTTGTCCCTGATTGAGAATCATACTTAGGCAGCCGGGGTTTCACGTGTGTTTTGTGGGTGTTTGTATTTCGTGTCAGTGTTCGTGCCACACGGGACTGTTGTTCGGGTAGATTCTATTTGTTATTTTGTTTCGTTTAGTGTTCAGTTTATTTCTTAATAAAACATGGACACTTTCCACTCTGCGTTTTGGTCCGATCCCTACACCTCCTCTTCAGACGAAGAGGAGGAAATCTGCCGTTACATTGACAAAGCTTGAAGAATTATACAAATAATAAAGGGCAAATATTGTGCAATCCAGGTGTGGAAAGCTCTTAGAGGTTTACCCAGAAACACTCACAGCTGTAATCACTGCCAAAGGGAATTCTAACATGTATTGACTCAAGGGTATGAATATTCATGTAAATGAGATAATTCTGTATTTCATTCACAATAAATTTGTAAAAATGTCTAAAAACATGTTTTCCCTTTGTAATTTTCGGTATTGTGTGTAGATGGGTAAATGTGTTAATATTTAATCTGTTTTGAATTCAGGCTGTAACAACAAATGAACACTGAATACCTTCTGAAAGCAATGTATAACTGTTCCACCTGAGCGTAGGTAAGCCTGAGACCATGATGCACTGCAGCGCTGCAGAGTGGCACGGAAACTTCCTCTCTGTGTGGGCAGGAAGCAGGAAGCGGTGTGTTTCTCAGAAAACGGACGTGATACAGACATAAACATCACAATATACTCCCTCGATGGAAAGAAACATGTTACATTTGAAATCAAAAATTGTAGAGAGTTTCTGCTCCAAAGAGCACAGAATCTATCTACCATGTCTTGACCTTATTTCAGGTGGTTATTTCCTGTATCTCTGGGTAATCTCACAGTGTATCATGTTCAGTAATCACCCACATGCTGGGGGGGGGGGACTGTAAACAGGATTACATGCCAGTATATGTATTAAAGAGCTTGATAATGACTGTGTATTGATTTCTGAAATGAGCTCTTTGAGGAAAGTCCGTCGTAATGAATCATTCGCGGTTTCAACATTACTAACTTCTCTTAGGTGGAAATAAGTTTCAGTCAAATATTCACATTTCCAACTTTATTATTGAGTAACAAGTGAGTAATATAGTAACAATTGATGAAAATCAACCCAATGTATTTTAGAAAGCCCTTCTTACCTATAGCAGATGTCACAAAGTGTTAAAGCAAAGTGTTACCTGACATCTCAGACTGATGAAATGACACTTGAGCAGACTAATTATATATGTCTTTTATTTATCCTTTATTTAACGAGGCTTAAGAACAAATTCTTATTTACAAGGCCGGCCTACCGGGACCAAACCCGGACGACGCTATGTGCACATTATCGAATGTGTTATTCAAAAGGGAAAACATTGAAATTGGAAAGCAACATGTATTTATACTGTACACACTATGATGTAACTCCTGCAACAAAAATAATACAAAAATGAACATAAATGTTGGTTTTGTAAGTTAATGTAAAATGTAAATATTGTTTTGACACACTTCCTGAATGAACTCATATACACTGAGTGGACAAAACATTATGAACACCTGCTCTTTCCATGACATAAATTGACCAGGTGAATTCAGGTGAAAGCTATGATCCCACTTGTTAAACCTCTTCAATCAGTGTAGATGAAGGGGAGGAGACGGGTTATAATGTTATGCCTTGAGGATTGTTATGCCCTGAGACAATAGAGACATGGATTGTGTATGTGTGCCATTTAGAGGGTGAATGGGCAAGACAAAATATTTAAGTGCCTTTGAAGGGGGTATGGTAGCAGGTGCCAGGTGCCCCGGTTTGTGTCAAGAACTGCAACGCTGCTGGGTTTTTCACGCTCAACAGTTTCCAGTGTGTATCAAGAATGGTCCACCAGCCAAAGGACATCCAGCCAATTTGACACAACTGTGGGAAGCATTGGAGTCAACATGGGCCAGCAACCCTGTGGAACGCTTTCGCCACCTTGTAGAGGCCATGCCCCGGGGGGGGGTTGCAACTCAATATGAGGAAGGTGTTCTTAATGTTTTGTACACTCAGTGAATACATTAATAAAGATTCTGTTTATTGGGGACGATAAAATACATCCTCACATTGTAGAGTGACAGTTAATAGAAAGCACACTGTACATTGTAATCACATGACAGACATGGGTTTGTTCTTCGTCCCAGATGGCACCCTATTCCCTTTATAGTGCACTACTTTATAGTGCACTACTTTATAGTGCACTACTTTATAGTGCACTACTTTTCACCAGAACCTTATGCCACACTTGACGCCCTCCAGTCCACCGAGCTCAGCTTCCACGGGTGGCCGGGTCTCGGTCAGTGATCAATTACATCTGTTTATCTGAGGAGCGCTGTATGGGAAACACAGAGATACAGGATGAAGACATTATGGTGTCTGTATAGGAAACACAGAGATACAGGATAAAGACAGTACGGTGTCTGTATGGGAAACACAGAGATACAGGATAAAGACAGTATGGTGTCTGTATAGGAAACACAGAGATACAGGATGAAGACATTATGGTGTCTGTATAGGAAACACAGAGATACAGGATGAAGACAGTATGGTGTCTGTATGGGAAACACAGAGATACAGGATAAAGACAGTATGGTGTCTGTATGGGAAACACAGAGATACAGGATAAAGACAGTATGGTGTCTGTATGGGAAACACAGAGATACAGGATGAAGACATTATGGTGTCTGTATAGGAAACACAGAGATACAGGATGAAGACAGTATGGTGTCTGTATAGGAAACACAGAGATACAGGATAAAGACAGTATGGTGTCTGTATGGGAAACACAGAGATACAGGATGAAGACATTATGGTGTCTGTATAGGAAACACAGAGATACAGGATAAAGACAGTATGGTGTCTGTATGGGAAACACAGAGATACAGGATGAAGACATTATGGTGTCTGTATAGGAAACACAGAGATACAGGATAAAGACAGTACGGTGTCTGTATGGGAAACACAGAGATACAGGATAAAGACAGTATGGTGTCTGTATGGGAAACACAGAGATACAGGATAAAGACAGTATGGTGTCTGTATGGGAAACACAGAGATACAGGATAGAGACAGTATGGTGTCTGTATGGGAAACACAGAGATACAGGATGAAGACAGTATGGTGTCTGTATGGGAAACACAGAGATACAGGATAAAGACAGTATGGTGTCTGTATGGGAAACACAGAGATACAGGATAAAGACAGTATGGTGTCTGTATAGGAAACACAGAGATACAGGATAAAGACAGTACGGTGTCTGTATGGGAAACACAGAGATACAGGATAAAGACAGTATGGTGTCTGTATGGGAAACACAGAGATACAGGATGAAGACAGTATGGTGTCTGTATGGGAAACACAGAGATACAGGATAAAGACAGTATGGTGTCTGTATGGGAAACACAGAGATACAGGATAGAGACAGTATGGTGTCTGTATGGGAAACACAGAGATACAGGATGAAGACAGTATGGTGTCTGTATGGGAAACACAGAGATACAGGATAAAGACAGTATGGTGTCTGTATGGGAAACACAGAGATACAGGATGAAGACATTATGGTGTCTGTATAGGAAACACAGAGATACAGGATAAAGACAGTATGGTGTCTGTATGGGAAACACAGAGATACAGGATAAAGACAGTATGGTGTCTGTATAGGAAACACAGAGATACAGGATAAATACAGTATGGTGTCTGTATAGGAAACACAGAGATACAGGATAAAGACAGTATGGTGTCTGTATGGGAAACACAGAGATACAGGATAGAGACAGTATGGTGTCTGTATGGGAAACACAGAGATACAGGATAAAGACAGTATGATGTCTGTATGGGAAACACAGAGATATAGGATAAAGACATTATGGTGTCTGTATGGGAAACACAGAGATACAGGATAAAGACAGTATGGTGTCTGTATAGGAAACACAGAGATATAGGATAAAGACAGTATGGTGCCATTTTAGAACCTATATTAGCACAAAGCTAGCCTGGTCCCAGATCTGTTTGTGCTTTCCTGCCATCTCCTACAGTATGTCATTGTCATGCTGACCATAAGAGTTGGCAAGGCAACACAAACAGATCTGGGACCAGGCTGGCTAGCACTAACAGATCTGGGACCAGGCTAGCTAGCACAAACAGATCTGGGACCAGGCTAGCTAGCACTAACAGATCTGGGACCAGGCTGGCTAGCACAAACAGATCTGGGACCAGGCTAGCTAGCACAAACAGATCTGGGACCAGGCTGGCTAGCACAAACAGATCTGGGACCAGGCTAGCTAGCACTAACAGATCTGGGACCAGGCTAGCTAGCACTAACAGATCTGGGACCAGGCTGGCTAGCACTAACAGATCTGGGACCAGGCTAGCTAGCACAAACAGATCTGGGACCAGGCTGGCTAGCACAAACAGATCTGGGACCAGGCTAGCTAGCACTAACAGATCTGGGACCAGGCTAGCTAGCACTAACAGATCTGGGACCAGGCTGGCTAGCACTAACAGATCTGGGACCAGGCTAGCTAGCACTAACAGATCTGGGACCAGGCTGGCTAGCACTAACAGATCTGGGACCAGGCTAGCTAGCACTAACAGATCTGGGACCAGGCTAGCTAGCACTAACAGATCTGGGACCAGGCTAGCTAGCACAAACAGATCTGGGACCAGGCTAGCTAGCACAAACAGATCTGGGACCAGGCTAGCTAGCACTAACAGATCTGGGACCAGGCTAGCTAGCACTAACAGATCTGGGACCAGGCTAGCTAGCACAAACAGATCTGGGACCAGGCTAGCTAGCACTAACAGATCTGGGACCAGGCTGGCTAGCACTAACAGATCTGGGACCAGGCTGGCTAGCACTAACAGATCTGGGACCAGGCTGGCTAGCACTAACAGATCTGGGACCAGGCTGGCTAGCACTAACAGATCTGGGACCAGGCTAGCTAGCACTAACAGATCTGGGACCAGGCTGGCTAGCACTAACAGATCTGGGACCAGGCTAGCTAGCACAAACAGATCTGGGACCAGGCTGGCTAGCACAAGACATAGGTTGAAGAAGAGAGAGAAAGCTGTGTGATGTCCCTCATCATAGTAGCAGTAAACTCACCTGAAACTTCCAAATCAGAGCCATGACGACCAGGCCGTAGAAGGTACTCTTAGCGATGAAGATGCTGTAGGCCAGCTTGGCAGTCTTAGTGCTCCTCACATAGTACTCTACAAGGACAATAAGACATTGAAATGACCTTGACTAAAATGGTGTCAGGGAATATTGTTTTCGCAGATTAGGCATGACTAAATATGATAGTATTGTAAACAGTATTATGTAAACTATAGGTTATATGTATGCCATGTATTTGGCATGAACAATAAGTAGGTCAGTATAGAATGGGCACATTTACCTGTCGTAATCCCTCCATCACCACCTTGACCTGGAAGAAACAGAGCAGTGTTTCACATGACACAGGCTAGTGTACATCCTAGCTCTACATGATGCTGTGGAGAAGCTTACTACTTTACTTACTACTTTACTAGAGAATGACACAAAAGACAAGCATACTATTGTCGTTCAATGAAACCTGTTTCTTCTCATAAACAAGGAGTTTTAGTTCATCATTTGACCATACCTTCTTCTCCGTTAATGTGATCTGCAACATATATGTCAGTGGTCCCATTGAAGAAGCGGACGGTGCAGGTGAATCTGTTAGAGGCCTTGTTCCATTTCCTGGCTGGGACTCTCAGTCTGCTGGTGATACTGTAGAGTTTGTTTTTACCACTCAAGGCCGTGTTGTCGGTCCCAACTCCATCGGTGATGTTGGCGCCTCCATTCAACTGCCAGAACACAGTGACGTGGTCGGGGTAGAAGTCGGTGGCCACACACACCAGGGTCTTCTTCTTCTTCTTGTTTCTATCTTCACACTCCTTAGTGGAGGGTGGAAGGACTTTCACTTTGGGTGGAGAGACAGTGAGGCCTGGCTCTGCAGGGAGGAAATAGACAAAGATTTAACCTTTAACAGTCAATCAATGGCTCTGTTTGTTGTTGACTCAGACCTGAACCTGTGGGCTTTAAAAGAGACGAGACAGAAATGACACCTATTAGCTGGTCCTGTCTTTCTCATTCTATAAACCGGTTCTGTCTTTCTCATTATATAATCTGGTCCTGTCTTTCTCATTATATAATTTGGTCCTGTCTTTCTCATTCTTGACAGTAACATCAAGGCAACATGAACCACCAAATTCTGTGTCCAGACAAGCACATAATAACACAGCATTTCATTCAGCAGCTCAGAGTGAACCTCTTTGTAACCCAGCTGCCAAAGTCACTGTCAAGACCGTAGAACATGAAAGCTATAATATACGATTATTACCGTTTTTTTTTTTTACAGTATTTTTACAGTATTCTTACAGCGTCCTTACCCAGAACTGTTAGCTTAGTTCCCTCTCCAAAGTAGGCAGGATAAGCACCAGAGCACATCACATACTCACAGACAGAAAACCAGCATGATGCTAGCTAGCAAGTACTGCAGTTGCTGAAGTTTGTCTTTAACAAAGGGGGGTAGTACTGTATTTGCTGTAGTTTGTCTTTAACAAAGGGGCTAGTACTGTATTTGCTGTAGTTTGTCTTTGACAAAGGGGGTAGTACTGTATTTGCTGTAGTTTGTCTTTAACAAAGGGGGGTAGTACTGTATTTACTAATCGTTTGTCTTTAACAAAGGGGGTAGTACTGTATTTCTAAGCATGTTTATGTCGACAGAGCTTAACTCACTTTCTCCGTCAGCTCTATTCACAGGACTAAAACAAACCTGGGTATTTTTCCCTCCTAAATATTTGTATGTTCAACTAATGTACCAAATCAATCAACTAGAATTCAACCCATTATTACAAATGATTTCAATATTGTGTATAAATACTTTTAAGAGGTGAATCTCTTACCTAGAACAGTGAGTCTGGTTCCTGGACCAAACTCTGACTTCTCCGTGTTCCACAGAGAGATACCATGCTATACATTACTGGCTCTGTAGTTTCACCCAGTGAGTCTGGTTCCTGGACCAAACTCTGACTTCTCCGTGTTCCACAGAGAGATACCATGCTATACATTACAGGCTCTGTAGTTTGACCCAGTGAGTCTGGTTCCTGGACCAAACTCTGACTTCTCCGTGTTCCACAGAGAGATACCATGCTATACATTACAGGCTCTGTAGTGTGACCCAGTGAGTCTGGTTCCTGGACCAAACTCTGACTTCTCCGTGTTCCACAGAGAGATACCATGCTATACATTACAGGCTCTGTAGTGTGACCCAGTGAGTCTGGTTCCTGGACCAAACTCTGACTTCTCCGTGTTCCACAGAGAGATACCATGCTATACATTACAGGCTCTGTAGTGTGACCCAGTGAGTCTGGTTCCTGGACCAAACTCTGACTTCTCCGTGTTCCACAGAGAGATACCATGCTATACATTACAGGCTCTGTAGTGTGACCCAGTGAGTCTGGTTCCTGGACCAAACTCTGCCTTCTCCGTGTTCCACAGAGAGATACCATGCTATACATTACAGGCTCTGTAGTGTGACCCAGTGAGTCTGGTTCCTGGACCAAACTCGGACTTCTCCGTGTTCCACAGAGAGATACCATGCTATACATTACAGGCTCTGTAGTTTGACCCAGTTCTGACCCAGTTCTACTACGTTCCTTGGTCTGAACTATTAAACGGTTTCTTCAAACTGATCTAATACCATATAGATTCATACAAACCAACGTCTGGGAGGATTTTCAACATTCTTGTATACGTATCTATTTCTCTACATCTCTGGTTCACACACGTTTAGAAATAATCCAAAGTCTTTGTCATTAACAGATACATCTATATGGGTTGTATCTATAAGAGTCTATACACATTTAATCATCATGTTTCTCACCCAGAACTGTGAGTTTGGTGCCGCTGCTGAAGTATGGCTGGTTGAGGTTCACACTGATACGAGGCTACAGAAAGAGCCCTCTTCTCCCGACACTAGCAGAGTCTAGTTATATACACCCTAATATGCTACTCCCGACTCTAGCAGAGTCTAGTTATATACACCCTAATATGCTTCTCCCGACTCTAGCAGAGTCTAGTTATATACACCCTAATATGCTTCTCACGACTCTAGCAGAGTCTAGTTATATACACCCTAATATGCTACTCCCGACTCTAGCAGAGTCTAGTTATATACACCCTAATATGCTTCTCACGACTAGCAGAGTCTAGTTATATACACCCTAATATGCTTCTCCCGACTCTAGCAGAGTCTAGTTATATACACCCTAATATGCTTCTCCCGACTCTAGCAGAGTCTAGTTATATACACCCTAATATGCTTCTCACGACTCTAGCAGAGTCTAGTTATATACACCCTAATATGCTTCTCACGACTCTAGCAGAGTCTAGTTATATACACCCTAATATGCTTCTCACGACTAGCAGAGTCTAGTTATATACACCCTAATATGCTTCTCACGACTAGCAGAGTCTAGTTATATACACCCTAATATGCTACTGTTTGCTGTTACAATATTTTGGTGCTATTCTATAAAACATTTCTACATCACAAGATAAATGACAGATACTGTATCAGATTATATCATCCTTGTTTTTTGCTTTTACCTCAGACTGTGAGTCTAGTTCCATTGCCGAAGTAAGTCTGTGTCTTGAAACTCACCGCTCCTGACAGAGCTGATAACAACTAGAACCATGAGAGATGTAGACTGGGTCTGGGCATAAAGCCGGACCACTTTATACCTCAGTACCATGAGAGATGTAGACTGGGTCTGGGCATAAAGCCGGACCACTTTATACCTCAGTACCATGAGAGATGTAGACTGGGTCTGGGCATAAAGCCGGACCACTTTATACCTCAGTACCATGAGAGATGTAGACTGGGTCTGGGCATAAAGCCGGACCACTTTATACCTCAGTACCATGAGAGATGTAGACTGGGTCTGGGCATAAAGCCGGACCACTTTATACCTCAGTACCATGAGAGATGTAGACTGGGTCTGGGCATAAAGCCGGACCACTTTATACCTCAGTACCATGAGAGATGTAGACTGGGTCTGGGCATAAAGCCGGACCACTTTATACCTCAAAACTAGGTCTGATACCTTGTTGTATAAAATGTTAGAGGAACATAACTGATCATTTTACTGTGATCCAGTTACATTAAAATAACCTTAGTTTAAAGAGTAAATGTTTTTATATTGCAGAATATTTTACATGTTTTCTCCATGCTAGTACATAACATTTGGTCGTATATTTTCTTACCTAAAACGGTGAGTTTGGTGCCGGCTCCAAAGTATGCTTCCGAGTACGAGCACAGAGCGACAAGGTGCCTCCTAAAGTCTCTGACTAAGACTCTGGGCTTTCTCACCCTTCGTTACTCTGTTAGAACTACATTCAAATACTCTTCACAGTAACTCATTAACAGGTATAATCTAAATTATAACCAAATACATTATTGTGACTATTTTTCTAATGAAATGTAAGTGGTTTCCAACTCCAGCTAGGTTTATTTTATTATTTAGGTGTTTTGTCTCACCTAGAACAGTTAACCTGGTTCCTCCACTGAAGTAATCCTGCGTGACTCTGACAGCACCGTGGATTTACTCTTAACGTGACCACGTCAGGAGGACAATCAAAGACCCAGTCATTCTGTTACAGTACAATTCACCTAAAAATCATACAACCACATACATTATAACCACATAGCTTACATGGTTTATAACCACATAGATGACTGCAAGGTGTCATTTCTTACCTAGGACAGTTAACCTGGTTCCTCCACCGAAGTAAGCCTGGCTGGCACTGTTAGCACAGTACAGTGGAACCCTGCTCTAATATAGACTTAGTCTCCAGCTGTGCTGTTTTTCTAGAACTTTCCATGTCGATCATGACCTTTGATAAATCTTTTCTCCTAATACCAACCAACACCCTATTCTTACCAGTTTGGAACACAGAGATGAGACAAACATACTATAATCTACTAGGATATCAAATCTCTCTTCTCACAATTATGTTGTCTAACTCAAACGACACACGAGGCAAACATAGAGTATGGATTACTTACCGAGAACTGTTAATTTGGTGCCTGAACCAAAATGTGCCTCATAGTTGGCACAGTGTATACAGCCTTAACATCAAAAAGCATTGAGTGGAGTAACACTGGTAGGAACTAATCTAATGTACTGAATCCATAACCAACTATCTCCTCACATCACTATGCTACTAGACCACACATAGAGTCCCATTAGTTCCACCATGGTGAATATTCTCTTACCCAGAACAGTCAGTTTGGTTCCTGCTCCAAAGATCGCAGGATTATAGTTGTCACAGTGAAGACATACTGAGCAGTAATATACCAGCCACTACTGCCTTGTTCTATGCATTTGGCATCAGAAATACTCTCTTGCTTTTAGTCAATCATTCATGTTTTTATGAAGAAAGAAAGTTCAAAATCATCAATTTCACGATAAGAAAGTAGGAAGTATTTACCTAAAACGGTGAGTTTGGTTCCATTGCCAAAGAAGGCTGGTTGGTTTGAAGTCACAGTGTTTTCACATCAACCCTTTAGTTCAGCTTGACCATGGACACTTTATGAGACTCTCATTGGCAAATGAAGCATCTTCAGGATTACATATTTATATACATATTAAGAATCTTTAAGAAGTTAACTTACCTAAAACAGTGAGCTTTGTTCCATTTCCAAAGTAGGGCACACTTCCAGTGTCACATCGCTACTCTCCTATTCCAAAATTACCTCAGATCTCTCTGTCATTCACCCTCTAGGGAAAATGAACAGAGATACTAGGAGATAAAGAGAACAGATACTACCTCAGATCTCTCTGTCATTCATCCTCTAGGGGAAATGAACAGAGATACTCAGAGAACAGATAACACCTCAGATCTCTCTGTCATTCACCCTCTAGGGAAAATGAACAGAGATACTCAGAGACACAGAAAACAGATAACACCTCAGATCTCTCTGTCATTACTTGTTAGATATTACCGCATGGTCGGAACTAGAAGCACAAGCATTTCGCTACACTCGCATTAACATCTGCTAACCATGTGTATGTGACAAATACAAATACAATTTGATTTGATTTGATTCATTCACCCTCTAGGGAAAATGAACAGAGATACTCAGAGATAGAGAGAACCCAACCAAATCATGAGAAAACAAAAAGATAATTACTTGACACATTGGAAAGAACTTACAAAAAAACAGAGCAAACTAGAATGCTATTTGGTCCTAAAAAGAGAGTACACAGTGGTAGAATACCTGACCACTGTGACTGACCCAAAACTTAAGGAAAGCTTTGACTATGTACAGACTCAGTGACCATAGCCTTGCTATTGAGAAAGGCCGCCGTAGGCAGACCTGGCTCTCAAGAGAAGACAGGCTATGTGCACACTGCCCGCAAAATGAGGTAGAAACTGAGCTGCACTTCCTAACCTCCTGTCAAATGTATGACCATATTAGAGACACATATTTCCCTCAGATTACACAGATCCACAAATAATTTGAAAACAAACCCCGATTTTGATAAACTCCCATATCTACTGGGTGAAATAACACAGTTTTATTTTATTTAATTTTTTTATTTCACCTTTATTTAACCAGGTAGGCCAGTTGAGAACAAGTTCTCATTTACAACTGCGACCTGGCCAAGATAAAGCAAAGCAGTGCGACACAAACAACAACACAGAGCTACACATGGAATAAACAAACATATAGTCAATAATACAGTAGAAAAAGTCTATATACAGTGTGTGCAAATGAGGTAGGATAAGGGAGGTAAGGCAATAAATAGGCCATAGTGGCGAAATAATTACAATGTAGCAATTAAACACTGGAGTGATATATGTGCAGAAGATGAGTGTGCAAGTAGAGATACTGGGGTGCAAAGGAGCAAAAACATTTATAACAGTATGGGGATGAAGTAGTTGAATGGGCTATTTACAGATGGGTTATGTACAGGTGCAGTGATCTGTGAGCTGCTCTGACAGCTGGTGCTTAAAGCTAGTCACCTTCAGTAATTTTTGCAATTCATTCTAGTCATTGGCAGCAGAGAACTGGAAGGAACCAGTGAAATATACCTGCTGGAGTGCGTGCTACGGGTGGGTGCTGCTATGGTGACCAGTGAGCTGAGATAAGGCGGGGCTTTACCTAGCAAAGACTTATAGATGACCTGGAGCCAGTGGGTTTGGCGACGAATATGAAGTGAGGGCCAGCCAACGAAAGCATACAGGTCGCAGTGGTGGTTAGTATATGGGGCTTGGTGACAAACGGATGGCACTGTGATAGACTGCATCCAATTTGCTGAGTAGAGTGTTGGAGGCTATTTTGTAAATGACATCGCCGAAGTCAAGGATCAGCAGGATAGTCAGTTTTACGAGGGTCTGTTTGACAGCATGAGTGAAGGATGCTTTGTTGCGAAATAGGAAGCCGATTCTAGATTTAATTTTGGATTGGAAATGTTTGATGTGAGTCTGGAAGGAGAGTTTACAGTCTAACCAGACACCTTGGTATTTGTAGTTGTAGACATATTCTAAGTGAGAACCGTCCAGAGTAGTGATGCTGGACGGGCGGGCAGGTGCGGGCAGTGATCGGTTGAAGAGCATGCATTTAGTTTTACTTGCATTTAAGAGCAGTTGGAGGCCACGGAAGGAGAGTTGTACGGCATTGAAGCCCGTCTGAAGGTTAGTTAACACAGTGTCCAAAGAAGGGCTAGAAGTATACAGAAGGATGTCGTCTGCGTGGAGGTGGATAATTGATGTACACAGAGAAAAGAGTTGGCCCGAGAGTTGAACCCTGTGGCACCCCCATAGAGACTGCCAGAGGTCCGGACAACAGGCCCTCCGATTTGACACACTGAACTCTGTCTGAGAAGTAGTTGGTGAACCAGACGAGGCAGTCATTTGAGAAACCAAGGCTGTTGAGTCTGCCGATAAGATTGTGGTGATTGACAGAGTCGAAAGCCTTGGCCAGGTCGATGAATACAGCTGCACAGTATTGTCTGTTATCGATGGCGGCTATGATATCGTTTAGGACCTTGAGCATGGCTGAGGTGCACCCATGACCAGCTTGGAATCCAGATTGCATAGCGGTGAAGGGACGGTAGGATTTGAAATGGTCGGTGATCTGTTTGTTAACTTGGCGTTCGAAGACCTTAGAAAGGCAGGGTAGGACAGATATAGGTCTGTAGCAGTTTGGGTCTAGAGTGTCTCCCCCTTTGAAGAGGGGGATGACCGCGGCAGCTTTCCAATCATTGGAGATCTCAGATGATACGAAAGAGAGGTTGACCAGGCCAGCAATAGGGGTTGCAACACTTTTGGCTGATAATTTTAGAAAGAAAGGGTCCAGATTGTCTAGCCCTGCTGATTTGTAGGGGTCCAGATTTTGCAGCTCTTTGGAACATCAGCTATCTGGATTTGGGTGAAGGAGAAATAGGGGAGGCTTAGGCAAGTTGCTGTGGGGGGGGCAGGGCTGTTGACCAGGGTAGGGGTGGCCAGGTGGAAAGCATGGCCAGCCGTCTAGAAAAATGCTTATTGAAACTCTCAATTATTGTGGATTTATCGGTGGTGACACTTTCCTAGCCTCAGCGCAGTGGGCAGCTGGGAGGAGGTGCTCTTGTTCTCCATGGACTTTACAGTGTCCCAGAACCTTTTGGAGTTTGTGCTACAGGATGCAAATTTCTGTTTGAAAAGGCTAGCCTTTGCTTTCCTAACTGCCTGTATATATTGGTTCCTGACTTCCCTGAAAAGTTGCACATCGCGGGGGCTATTTGATGCTAATGCCGTACACCACAGGATGTTTTTGTGCTGGTCAAGGGCAGTCAGGTCTGGAGTGAACCACGGACTATATCTTTTCCTGGTTCTACATTTTTTGAAATGGGCATGCTTATTTAAGATTGTGAGGAAAGCACTTTTAAAGAATAACCAGGCATCTTCTACTGACGGAATGAGGTCAAAATCCTTCCAGGATACCCGGGCCAGGTCGATTAGAAAGGCCTGTTTCGCTGAAGTGTTTTAGATAGCGTTTGACAGTGATGAGGGGTGGTCGTTTGATCGCAGACCCATTACGGACGCAAGCAATGAGACAGTGATCGCTGAGCTCCTGGTTGAAGACAGTAGAGGTGTATTTGGAGGGCAGGTTGGTTAGGATGATATCTATGAGGTTGCCTGTGTTTACGGATTTGGGGTTGTACCTGGTCGGTTCATTTATCATTTGTGTGAGTTTGAGGGCATCAAGCTCAGATTGTTGGATGCCGGGGTGTTAAGCATGTCCCAGTTTAGGTCACCTAACAGTAGGAGCTCTGAAGATAGATGGGGGGCAATCAATTCACATATGGTGTCCAGGGCACAGCTGTGGGCTGAGGGT
>NW_024058031.1:0-2500 GCF_016432855.1 Salvelinus namaycush
TAACCCTAAACCCTAACCCTAACCCTAACCTAACCCTAACCCTAACCCTAACCCTACCCTAACCCTAACCCTAACCCTAACCCTAACCCTAACCCTAACCCTAACCCTAACCCTACCCTAACCCTAACCCTAACCCTAACCCTAACCCTAACCCTAACCCTAACCCTAACCCTAACCCTAACCCTAACCCTAACCCTAACCCTAACCCTAACCCTAACCCTAACCCTAACCCCCCCTAACCCTAACCCTAACCCTAACCCTAACCCTAACCCCCTAACCCTAACCCTAACCCTAACCCTAACCCTAACCCCTAACCCTAACCCTAACCCTAACCCTAACCCTAACCCTACCCTAACCCCCCCTAACCCTAACCCTAACCCTAACCCTAACCCTAACCCTAACCCTAACCCTAACCCTAACCCTAACCCTAACCCTAACCCTAACCCTAACCCTAACCCCTAACCCTAACCCTAACCCTAACCCCTAACCCCTAACCCCTAACCCTAACCCTAACCCTAACCCTAACCCTAACCCTAACCCTAACCCTAACCCCTAACCCTAACCTAACCCTAACCCTAACCCTAACCCTAACCCTAACCCTAACCCTAACCCTAACCCTAACCCTAACCCTACCCTAACCCTAACCCTAACCCTAACCCTAACCCTAACCCTAACCCTAACCCTAACCCTAACCCTAATCGAATGAAAACGACTTTTAAGGGCCTGCCCACACCCATGCCCGATATGGGAGCACCATAGTAGGGGTCCAAGTCAGTAGGCACCGGCCTAAGGGATTTATGGAGCTTTTCAAAAAAAGTCCGAAAATATTCTATGTTGAATTATTCAGGAAAAACGACAGAGTGCCCTCTTTTTGGGTTACCAGGTGCCCCTATTGAAATCGAATGAAAACGACTTTTAAGGGCCTGCCCACGCCCATGCCCGATATGGGAGCACCATAGTAGGGGCCCAAGTCAGTAGGCACCGGCCTAAGGGATTTATGGAGCTTTTCAAAAAAAGTCCGAAAATATTCTATGTTGAATTATTCAGGAAAAACGACAGAGTGCCCTCTTTTTGGGTTACCAGGTGCCGCTATTGAAATCGAATGAAAACGACTTTTAATAGCCTGCCCACACCCATGCCCGATATGGGAGCACCATAGTAGGGGCCCAAGTCAGTAGGCACCGGCCTAAGGGATTTATGGAGCTTTTCAAAATTAGTCCGAAAATATTCTATGTTGAACTATTCAGGAAAAACGGCTATGTGCCCTCTTTTTGGGTTACCAGGTGCTGCTATTGAAATCGATCCTCACTACTGACACCACCTTATGTTAGTTTGGGTTACCAGGTGCTGCTATTGAAATCGAATGAAAATGATTTTAAATGGCCTGCAGACACCCATGCCCGCTATGGGAGCACCATACTATGGGCACAAGTCAGTGGGGGCCGGCCTGAGGGATTTATGGAGCTTTTCAAAAAAGGTCCGAAAATATTCTATGTTGAACTACTCAGGAAAAACGGCTAAGTGCCCTCTTTTGGGTTACCAGGTGCTCCTATTCTAATCGAATGAAAATGAATTTAAATGACCTGCAGACACCCATGCCCGCTATGGGAGCACCATACTATGGGCACAAGTCAGTGGGCACCGGCCTAAGGGATTTATGGAGCTTTTCAAAAATAAGGTCTGAATACTTTCTATGTTGAACTACTCAGGAAAAACGACAGAGTGCCCACTTTTTGGGTTACCAGGTGCCCCTATTTAAATCGAATGAAAACGAATTTAAATGACCTGCAGACACCCATGCCCGCTATGGGAGCACCATACTACGGGCACAAGTCAGTAGGCACCGGCCTAAAGGATTTATGGAGCTTTTCAAAAATGTATGTAGTCACCCGCACTACTGACACCACCTTATGTTAGTTTGGGTTACCAGGTGCCGCTATTGAAATCGAATGAAAACGACTTTTAAGGGCCTGCCCACACCCATGCCCGATATGGGAGCACCATACTACGGGCACAAGTCAGTGGCCACCGGCCTAAGGGATTTATGGAGCTTTTATATAAAATGTCTGTACTCATCCTCCCCTCCGTGCACCTGGTATTATTTTTGGGTTACCAGGTGCTCCTATTCTAATCGAATGAAAATGACTTTTAAGGGCCTGCCCACACCCATGCCCGATATGGGAGCACCATACTACGGGCACAAGTCAGTGGCCACCGGCCTAAGGGATTTATGGAGCTTTTATATAAAATGTCTGTACTCATCCTCCCCTCCGTGCACCTGGTATTATTTTTGGGTTACCAGGTGCTCCCATTCTAATCGAATGAGTGCACCTGGTATTATTTTTGGGTTACTAGGTGCTCCTATTGAAATCGAATGAAAATGACACACAAAGACAAGGATTAATTGCAAAAAATATTGTATTTATTTAGAGTTATTCATGGATTGATTTGTCCCTCAATTAGTCTCCGAGCCTGGCTTGCATTATGAGGCAAATTATGG
>NW_024058031.1:7500-15000 GCF_016432855.1 Salvelinus namaycush
CTTCAACATCAAAGACCCTGGATTCTACCACTACACACTACACACTACACACTTCAACCTGAACTCCTGCAAAGACATCACCTTTTTCAACAAAAGACAAAGGTTTTTTTTCACCAAAGAACAAGACTTCACCACCCTGACACAGGTGTAAGAGACCTCTACTTACCCTGACGACCTTATTTCCAATTTAGGAGTTAAAATGAACAAATTATAACATAGGCTCACCCCACTCCCACCTCTGCACCATACACAAACAAACCAAAAACCCAGGTAAGACCCCCACCCATACGACACCAACCCTACTACAAGCTTTACCAGGAAGGCTGGACCACTGTATACCTAAGATACAGGCATGTGAATAACAAAAAAGAACCACCCAAACGATGTATCTGGATCAAAACCTACAACAATCATCCCCCACACAGGTAAGTATCAACATTGAACACTACACCCTCCCCCGGGCATGTATTCACCTACTAGAGTAGTTACACCTACTTCGGGACAGACACATCAATGGAAACAGCAAAAACAGTTTTTCCGGACCCACATCTCCCATTTTCCCAAATGGACATGAACACGACAACACGGCAAAATCTACCGGACTTACAGGATCCCAAATGGACGTTAACGCGATGCTAGCTTTACTCCGGTAAAAAGCACCAACACTAAACGACAAGTAAAGCACCATCCCGAAGCGGACCAAAGTGAAACTACCCCTCAGATACCCTACCTCTAACTACACCTCAATGAAGGCACCAGGTTCTAGCCCTCTAAACACCACAAAAAGACCTAGAACACACGGCCACCATTTCTCTCTAAACATCGCTCTTCACTATTCTCATGACGTGACTTCAAAGGCGGGAAAAATATCTTCACCACACTTGAAGGCTCATAACAAGACCTATGGGTCACCTAGAACCCCAACTATTGATTCATTATATCCCCACGGATGTCTACTCTACCCTCAACCGTTCCTGTCACCACAGAACCTTATCTTGGGTTCTTTCCAGGCCCAAACTCTCAACTAGAGCAGACCGCTCCAAACGCTAACACACAAGTCTATGGTGACACAAAGGTCAAACACACCTTTTTCAAAGAGGGATCTATTATACTTCTACACATCACAGGAACTCCACGTATGGCTCATCTTGACCCCTAAGACTTCTAGTCTTACCTAAAATTGACCTGGTACCTCTCGGACACCCACAACCTAAACAGCACCCCAAAAGCAAAGTGTCTACTTCTCCCATACTATTCCCCATAGGAATCAACGATGGAGGCCTCCCCATCACTTAACAGACTCACAGACGCCGTATCCAAATTAAACAGCGATCTTATTGGACGAACCACTGCCATACCTCTCACATGGACACCGCATGCACACCTCATGCACCAATAGGATTGGAGCTACCTGACAAAACCACGCCCCAGCTATTTCTTATAAAAGAGGAGCATCTCTCAGTCTCAGTACCACTTGGTCGAAACACCTCTTTGAAGACACTTCACCTGGACTTGATGGCAGCTGGACCTCTACTAGTACACTTCATCCTGGAGGACCACTCCTGCTGAACGACTAGACCCCAGCTCCAGGCTACACCCTAAAGACACCTCACCTTGACCAAGACTCCAACTGGTACTCTACACTCCAAACGAAGATTTCATCTCCACTGAATGGTAAAGCTCTTAGCTACATGCTACACCCAGGATTCGAACTACTTTTAAAGCCGCCTTTAAATCCTTGCGATTTCTCCCCTAAAAATCTAGGTACTCCTACATCACCGAACCCTCATCCCAGAGAATCTACGCCCTTTTTGGCATTTTTTCGACGGACCTTCACAGACCTTCCAGACCATCAAACCTCAACCACACATATACCCACACACACACCCCATTTTTTCGGTCCAAAATACGGCCTTTTTACCGTACTAGGACCTAGTGCACTTTTTGCACCTTTTTCTCCTCCCTGCCACCTGATGAAGCCGAGTAAGGCAGAAACGCGTCGTGGCTGGGCTACCCCTAGACCCGTTGTGCAGCTGTAAGGAAGGCAGGTTCCACACGGACTTCGGGGGTACCTCCTTTTGGCTACTTATTTTTATTTGTACTTTTCTCTTACCCTTATTTTGAGTTTTACACAGGGACACACTACAATGGAAGATCTACGAGACAACGAGGACTCCGGGCACTCTGATGGCCACTCAGACCCCCTACTTCACCACAAAAACGGGCCCAAAAATTCCGACGGGGCACAGATATCCACTTAGACCCTCTACACACTTTAAAAAGAGACGCACAGAGGGGCCAGCCGAAAAAAGTTTCGACTGGCAACCGAGTCTCATTGCAGGAACGTCGACTTCGCCTTACACAGCGTTTCTCTTTTCCGGGCTTCAACGAATGGCACAACAGGCTCCCACCACTACATCTCCGACGACAGAGGACAACCCGGTCTCACCAATCCAAGACCACCCGGAACCTAGGATAAAAGAACCCCTTAAAACTAAGCGGCTAACCCCCACCATACCAGGGGACCCTGAGACCCGGTCATACCCTCACAAGGTTGACATAGGGAAGGGCTCCTTTTGGGCAACACAAACCCTACTAACCTTCCCCCACATCATACCCTGACCAGGGTGATTGAGGGAACGGAGCAGAGGCAGAGTGTTAAGGTGGCCTCTGAATTTTCATCTCCATCCCATACCCAGACCTGGGTGCTATGGAATGACAATCAGCAGGAACAGGTTATAACTCCGCAACCATCTACCTCCACATACTCTTCCTAGTCAACACCATCTAACATGGATTGCTGGACAGAACCACTGGATGACATCCCCAGTTGACAACATGACTCACAGCAAACCCCACAGCCTCCTCTAAAGACCACCACAAAGAACCAAAGAATCTCACCGGGACCCATGGACCAAGGATGGACCTCCTAAACCCCTCGAGGACCCACACCACCACCACGATCTGGACCACCACTGAGGCTTTCAGTACAACGGAGGTACGCCTGGACATACACTGCACCTACACCTTACACACCCCACATCCCATACAAAAGATAGGGGGTCATTAAGACCACAAAAATAGACCTCCAATAGCACTATAGAGTTACCATGACCATGGACTCTCAATATTACTTTCCTTTTAGCCACTTTAATAGCACTATAGAGTTACCATGACCATGGACTCTCAATAATACTTTCCTTTAGCCACTTTAATAGCACTATAGAGTTACCATGACCATGGACTCTCAATAATACTTTCCTTTAGCCACTTTAATAGCACTATAGAGTTACCATGACCATGGACTCTTAATAATACTTTCCTTTAGTCACAAAAAAAAGGGGGGGATATATTTAGATATATTCCTTTTCTTTTTTGTTTTCTTGACCTCGGGGCTACCATGACCATGGGCCTTGATGAAAAGAAACAATAAAATAGAAAAAAAAAAAAAAAAAAAAAAAAACCTTACCAACCCACCATCCTTCCAAAATACCTCTCATCTACACCCACCAGCACCCCCAACGGACGAGAACCTTTTTTCTCCAACTACTCTGGGGACCCCGACCTTGGCGACTCACCCACGGCGAGTACACCCTAAGCAATTAGGCCCGGCCATACACCAAGAAAGAAGACAGGAGGAAATGGCTAGATTGGACTCCTCGGGACCCCTCGGGGTCCTGTTGGCAGACCTAACGGCACAACCCTCCCAACCCCGCACAAACAGGAGACTCACGTACCGCGCTGGACGACTATCTACCCCAGTTTAGAACTGGATTGGCAGTATGTCCAGTAGCGCGTGTTTCATCCTTGGGGTTGGGATAACTAAAAGAGGGGCTTTGGGTATGGCGCTGCGCCTGGAGTATCGCCTTGGCCGTGTAACCCCTGGGGTGCCCAGATTATGTCTGGCGGAGAATTGGATCCCACTAACTTTCACTGGGGGACCCCTTACCCCGCCGCACTAAGCCTGGACAACCGATCCACACTTTTTTACCTGGACTACGATCAAATTCACTGTCTAGGGAGGATATACCTCTGGAAACGCTACGATCCTGGAAGGGAGTTATTCCATTGGTCACTATCACCCAAACCACTGAATTACCTGGGACCGAAATGGTAGGGATGGAACATGGCTATCAACTGTAACTCCTGGCAGACGTACAAACACAAAGGCCAGAGGTTGTTTTGCCTGATCCAAAAAACCCCCGATAGACTTCATGATACGTAGGACGGAACTCCTAAGGTGGATGTATGACAGCCGTGAAGAGGGCTTGCCTTCTGGGTTCTTATCTGCCCAAACCTATGGGAGTTCAATGACTTACCACTCGACAGGGACACATGGCAACCAACTGAGGTCCGGACCTGCACAAGGTACGCAACTCGACGGTTTTGCCTGATCCTACGCTGAGTATACCCATACGGACCAGCTGGATTGGACTATACATGGGTTGATTCAGAGTTAGGATCCTGGAAGGGAATAACCCCTGAATTACACACATGATTGAAAACATCCAGGACCTAAACTGACGAACACGGAAGTAAATACATAGACAACGTGGAGCTAAGCAAGAAGGATCCGAGGGGGAGTAAACTCCTGGGTTGCACTATGCTTTCTACATCCGTTGACAAAGCGGACCTAGACATCTTGACCACACCACTCGATATGGACACATGGCAACCAACCGAGGACCAAACCTGCATAAGGGGCGCAACTCAAGGGATTTTGCCTGATCCTAAATCGAGTCGACAGACCTACCTAAACTTAATCATTCTAAAAACTATACCTTACCCTAACCCTAACCCTAACCCCTAACCCTAACCCCTAACCCTAACCCTAACCCTAACCCTAAGAAGGTCGTAAGTTCCATCAGCAGTTCCACAGGTGCCATAGGTGCCAAACCCCTGCCTGGGTAATTTTTAAAGCTATTTAAAAAAAAAAAAAATATGCCGGGCAAGAGGCACTCTGACTGGGGTAACATTATGTGTGCACTGCCCCCCTGGAGCCCTGTGGCACTTGGCACTTGGCACTTGGCACTTTAAACCTTTCATAAGTGCCATAGGTGCCAGACCCCTGACTGGGTAATTTTTAAAGGATAAAGGGCTACACACATTAAATACTATGCCGGGCAAGAGGCACTCTGACTGGGGTAACATTATGTGTGCACTGCCCCCCTGGAGCCCTGTGGCACTTGGCACTTGGCACTTGGCACTTTAAACCTTTCATAAGTGCCATAGGTGCCAGACCCCTGACTGGGTAATTTTTAAAGGATAAAGGGCTACACACATTAAATATTATGCCGGGCAAGAGGCACTCTGACTGGGGTAACATTATGTGTGCACTGCCCCCCTGGAGCCCTGTGGCACTTGGCACTTGGCACTTGGCACTTTAAACCTTTCATAAGTGCCATAGGTGCCAGACCCCTGACTGGGTAATTTTTAAAGGATAAAGGGCTACACACATTAAATACTATGCCGGGCAAGAGGCACTCTGACTGGGGTAACATTATGTGTGCACTGCCCCCCTGGAGCCCTGTGGCACTTGGCACTTGGCACTTTAAACCTTTCATAAGTGCCATAGGTGCCAGACCCCTGACTGGGTAATTTTTAAAGGATAAAGGGCTACACACATTAAATACTATGCCGGGCAAGAGGCACTCTGACTGGGGTAACATTATGTGTGCACTGCCCCCCTGGAGCCCTGTGGCACTTGGCACTTGGCACTTTAAACCTTTCATAAGTGCCATAGGTGCCAGACCCCTGACTGGGTAATTTTTAAAGGATAAAGGGCTACACACATTAAATACTATGCCGGGCAAGAGGCACTCTGACTGGGGTAACATTATGTGTGCACTGCCCCCCTGGAGCCCTGTGGCACTTGGCACTTGGCACTTGGCACTTTAAACCTTTCATAAGTGCCATAGGTGCCAGACCCCTGACTGGGTAATTTTTAAAGGATAAAGGGCTACACACATTAAATACTATGCCGGGCAAGAGGCACTCTGACTGGGGTAACATTATGTGTGCACTGCCCCCCTGGAGCCCTGTGGCACTTGGCACTTGGCACTTTAAACCTTTCATAAGTGCCATAGGTGCCAGACCCCTGACTGGGTAATTTTTAAAGGATAAAGGGCTACACACATTAAATACTATGCCGGGCAAGAGGCACTCTGACTGGGGTAACATTATGTGTGCACTGCCCCCCTGGAGCCCTGTGGCACTTGGCACTTGGCACTTGGCACTTTAAACCTTTCATAAGTGCCATAGGTGCCAGACCCCTGACTGGGTAATTTTTAAAGGATAAAGGGCTACACACATTAAATACTATGCCGGGCAAGAGGCACTCTGACTGGGGTAACATTATGTGTGCACTGCCCCCCTGGAGCCCTGTGGCACTTGGCACTTGGCACTTGGCACTTTAAACCTTTCATAAGTGCCATAGGTGCCAGACCCCTGACTGGGTAATTTTTAAAGGATAAAGGGCTACACACATTAAATACTATGCCGGGCAAGAGGCACTCTGACTGGGGTAACATTATGTGTGCACTGCCCCCCTGGAGCCCTGTGGCACTTGGCACTTGGCACTTGGCACTTGGCACTTTAAACCTTTCATAAGTGCCATAGGTGCCAGACCCCTGACTGGGTAATTTTTAAAGGATAAAGGGCTACACACATTAAATACTATGCCGGGCAAGAGGCACTCTGACTGGGGTAACATTATGTGTGCACAACCCTGTGGCACTTGGCACTTGGCACTTGGCATTTGGCACTTGGCATTTGGCACTTGGCACTTCCATAAGTGCCATAGAATGGTAATTGCATAGGATTTCAGGGCTATACACATTAAATACTATGCCGGGCAAGAGGCACTCTGACTGGGGTAACATTATGTGTGCACAACCCTGTGGCACTTGGCACTTGGCACTTGGCATTTGGCACTTGGCATTTGGCACTTGGCACTTCCATAAGTGCCATAGAATGGTAATTGCATAGGATTTCAGGGCTATACACATTAAATACTATGCCGGGCAAGAGGCACTTTGACTGGGATACAATTTTAAAAATTCCCGCACCATCTGGATTTGTCCACAAGATGGCGACATTGGATAGGGTAAGCTGGGATAAAATTATGTGTGCACTGCCCTTGGAGCCCTGTGGTACTTAACACTTCCATAAGTGCCATATAATGGTAATTGCATAGGATTTCAGGGCTATACACATTAAATACTATGCCGGGCAAGAGGCACTTTGACTGGGATAAAATTATGATGGTAATTTGCATAGGATTTCAGGGTTATACACATTAAATACTATGCCGGGCAAGAGGCACTTTGACTGGGATAAAATTATGATGGTAATTGCATAGGATTTCAGGGCTATACACATTAAATACTATGCCGGGCAAGAGGCACTTTGACTGGGATACAATTTTAAAAATTCCCGCACCATCTGGATTTGTCCACAAGATGGCATCATTGGATAGGGTAAGCTGATTTTAGGCATTGG
>NW_024058031.1:20000-51660 GCF_016432855.1 Salvelinus namaycush
TCCATCCCTACGGGGCCCCCTGAAATCGCCGCCGCCTCGAGCTGACTTCCACGTCCACTCTCAACGATGACAACCACCAGCCCCGCAGTTCAGTCCAGGCGCAGCCTCGGCCTCCCGTTGAGACCGATCGTCCTGCCCCGGACGGACTTCACAGTATAAGGCACGGCGGTTCCCACATGCGCTAGCATGTAGACCCTTACCCTACCCTCCCGCATCCGCCCTCTCGAGACAGTTTGATTTGGCCCCTGACGGATGTCTCACCGGTAGGGGTTGAAGCGGCCCAACTCGGGGGTCGCTCCCTTACCTCCCGGCCCTGTCCCGCCAGGGGCCACCGCCCTATACCGCGCCTTGTCTATCCCTACGGGGCCCATGAATTGACGCCTCCTCGAGTCGACTTTTCCGTCCACTCTCAGCAGACAACCACAGCCCCGCAGTTCAGATCAAGCGCAGCCCTTACCTGCCGTAGAGACCGATCGCCCTACCCCGGACGGACTTCTTAGGATGAGGCATGGCGGTTCCCACATGCGTTAACATGTGGACCCTTACCCTACCCTCCTGCATCAGCCCGCCCGAGGCAGTTTGATCAGCCCCTGACGGATGTCGAGCCGGGAGGGGTTGCAGCGACCCTACTAGAGGACCACCCCCTTACCTCCCGATCCTAACCCGCCAAGGACTTCCCCTGCCCTGCGCCGTGTCCTTCCCTACGGGGAACCCGGACCGCTACCGCCCCGAGCATGAACTTCCACGACCCTTAAAGGGCCCCCCCGCTAGCTATCAATTCTATTGCTTATTATGATTATTGACATTTACTGTTATTTTATTTTAGTCCTATTCTAAATTCTTTTTAGTTGAATAACGCCCACCGGCCTCCATAAATATACAGCTCTTGGCTTTGGAACTTAACACGCCCATCCATCAAACATGTCTTCCTTCCTGGAGTTTTAACCACAGGCTTATTTCACTTAGCCTTTAATACCTGCTGCTCCAGGATTTTATTTCTTCTTAACTTAAAGAGCAACCGCTCTTAACTCCGCTCTACGGCCAACTGGCCCCTTCTTCCTTCACACACCCAATATGGATGCATTCCAACTTCGGGTGAGATGACACTTCGCCTAGTGCTCATCTTCTTACTACCCTCGTCCTGTGGGCCAGGTTGAGCCCACCAACCCGCCCTTCCTTGGCCCTCTCCACCCAATCATCATCAGGTTTTCGCTCCATACATCATGCTTTGATACTGTCATCGCCTTCCAGCCAGCTGTGAAGGCATTTCAGTTGTCATGATGCTCCATAGGCCAGGTCCTATGGATCTCCTAGCACGCTAGGGTTGCGTTCTAGTGTGGGGCTCAGGGAGCCTCCTCTCGGACTCTCCCACACCGGGCGGCTAGTGTTAGGAGAGCCCCCACCTTGCGGTATGCCCCCCTCGACAGTACCCGACCTGTCTTGGGCGTGGCTACTTCCGCTCTCTTCATCCGAGTCCACCCCCGCTCCTTCTATTCTATAGAAGTCCCTAAGGACATCCAGGGAGTATAGAAGAGCCCTTCTACTAAACAGTTTCGCCAACTGTTTCCTTCTTGCGGCACTCACACCCAAGGCACGTAGCAACCGACCGTTGTCGTCAGGCCACTTACCTCGAGCCCCGAGCGGAAAGCCAAACACCTTTGCTTTCCTTACTTTGAGTGCCGCTCTCACATACGGGGTAATCGGGGTATACCTCGCCACTTTCTCTGCGTTCACCATCTTAAGCGTATCAAACGCCATCTCGTATCTAACCGTAACATCCACCACCAAAGCGCTATCATTTTTCACGAACACCAGATCTGGTCGCCGCAGTGCCCCGGCCCTGGTTCTGCAGCACATTTCTCTGGTGACCTTCCATCCAGCGCTTTCGGCTTCATCTGCTAACATGTCGCACAGTTTATGATGCCGCCTGATGCGACTATCCTTCACTGCCGGACATTGTCCTAAAATGTGAGAGCAGGACTCCGTGGCTGATAGGCACAGGCGGCAGATTTTCGGTAAATCTCCCCTTCCCCTAGACAAGGCCTCGCGAGTTGGGTATACGTTGGCCCTTAGCTGGAGACCTGCAATAAAGTGGCGCTCTCTAGATCCTAGAGTTTCAGGATTTGCCAGCCAGTGATTGCTGTTTTTGTCCCTGCCAAAGGTCTGCACCCCAATTCCTTGCGATGTCAGGTTCTGCCATCTCAGGAACTCCCCCTCTCTCCATTTTGGCGCGACTGGGCTTGCACGCTTCACCGAGTCGGCGGGGTCTATACCTTGTACAGGTCCCTCTACCCTCTCCTCGAGGGGAGGTAGACTTCTTTCATCCCCGCCGGCTCTCAGCCACATCCCAAGATACGCTTCCGGTTCCACAGTCTCGCGGGTAACTAACCGTGTAATGGCATCATCCGAATGCCACAGGCGGTAGACCCTCCTGGCTTGGGTAGATGGGATTTGATGGGCCATCTTTACTATGCCAAGACCACCATCTTGACATCTCGAGTAAAGTAGCCCATCACAGGTACACCGTGGGAGATGTAACCATGCCTTCACTGCGCTCCTGATCAGACCATCAAGAACACTCAGGACTCCCTGCCCCAGCCCGCCATGATCAGCCTGGTAGATCATCCTTGGGATAGCATAGGCATTCAACATCTTCACCTTCTGTGAAGGTTTCAGCGACGATCGCCCAATCGACCTAATCCAGTCACGGAGTCGTTCGACAGGTTCTGGCTCCATAATGCCATACCACGGGCTCACCCTTAGACCCAGGTACGCGACCGACTCCTCCGGCCCGACCATGTGTAGCTCTTCTCCACACATTATCCAAGGCTCGCAAAGGTTAATCGTCCGCACCCCCTGGATCCCCTGCGCCAGGAACCCGTGGCACTTCTTAGGCTGAATCCTCAGCCCAGTCAGTCGACAAAATTCTTCCAGAATTCTGATGTTTCCCGCCATGCCGCTCCAAGAACTACTGACCAAGACCAAATCATCGGCAAACGCCAGTGCCGTGATCTGCTTGTCCCCCATCCTGTATCCAATACCGCGGCGTTCGAGGGTGTCAATCATAGGGTCAATAGCTAAATTGAACAACAGCGGAGACATCGGATCTCCCTGTTTGACACCTACCCTCACATCAATGGGAGGGGACCTCTCTCCATTGGTTTTGATTGTGGTCGTAACGTCGGTGTACGAATCCCCCACGATTCTGATGATATGTTCGTCGAGCCCTCTCCGCCTGAGCGCCTCCAGGATGTGCGAGTGGCTCACTGAGTCAAACGCTCGCGCAAAATTCACCAACACCACGGCTAACATCTCACCCTTGGCCCTGCTTTTCCCGATTAGACCTCCCAAGATCATCAGGTTTTCCGAACACCCAGGTGAGGAAATGAATCCTCTCTGTCGCGGGCTAATGGGACACGCCCGCGCCAGCCTGTGCGTCAGAATGCGAGAGTATAGCCTCAAGACCACCGACCCGATAGTGAGCGGCCTCCACCCAGCCATCTGAGTGAGCAAAATCGGGTCATCGACCTTGGGTATCAAAGTAGTTCTGCACTCCTTGAATGGCCCAGGCAGGGTGCCCGTCGTCAACCACACAGAAAATGTCACCGCCAGTTTCGCACCCGTGGGGTCCCACTCGAGCAACTTCTTTTTCGTTATACCATCAGGCCCTGCCGCTGTTCCATTCCTGATTGCCCCAAGGTTTTCTATCACTTCTGCTGCCGAAATAAGTGATCGAAACTCTCCGCTGTCAGCATCCCCCCACGCTCTGAATTGTCCAAGTCCATGGTATTCCTCAGACGCCTCCCAACGCCATAGCAATCTCAGGTGACGGTAAATCTTTCCAGACATTGACCACACACGTGGTCGCTGTCTGATTCCATCCGGGTCTCTGCCTTCCCCCTACACTTAGGGGTATGGCAGGAGATGGAGTGGCTATTCTCGCTCGACTTACCGCACCCTCGACACACAAAGATCACCAGGACCGCTGAATGAAACACCGCATAGTGCTTCACCGCACTCCCAACGGTCCTGAGTCGCTTTTTACATTTCCCACATTCTAAGTCTTGGACGGGGAGAGATACCAGCAGGGTACTTTGTGCATCCTTCCTTGTTGAGTAGCTGGTTGGGACATTTTTTACCGCTAGAACTGGTTGTGGTGGCTGCACGACACTACCATCCCCATCCTTTGATCCTGGGGTGGGTGTCTTTGGTTTGCCGACACACTGAGGGGCCACCGTTCCCACGTCTGCTCTCACCTTCGGTTCATCAGGCAGATCTGGGTCCGAGGCATGAGATTTATCCTGAGAAGATATGTTTTCGCAAATTACTAATTTGCGAGGAGGAGACTCCTCCCCCTCAGGTCCGGAAATCCTCGACCTGCTACCTTTCCAGCAACGCTTGGATCGATAGTTACTCTTTACACTCTCGCGTTTAACTTCAGACATTCTTTCGTTTTTCCGTTCACTTTCTTATCGCTCACCAAGCTTAGCTTCTACCACACATGTCCTTGGCGTAACATGTGCGTGTTCGTCTTTGTTAACCCAGTTCGAACCATCTGGGGTGAGATATGCATCGAAACATATCCCTGGTGATCAAGTGGCTAGGATTCGGTCAAGCAACCACCTGTCTTCCTTCAATTCCTTCAGCTCTTCCGCACCTCGTGGCACGAGCATATTGGAACTTCGCCAGGACAGGCCCAGAAGGTCTGGGGGGCCCTACCAGCGGGCCCCACCTCACAGCTAGCCCTCCACAGCAGTGGTCCTCCACACTCGCACCCCGGCACAACATGACAGGATCAGCAGAGGCCCTACCAGCGGGTCTCTCTTCTCCCCCCATGCCCTTCCTCTCATTCAGTTTCCTCTCGCCTCCTAGAGTCCCCCCAAGCAGCCTGGGAAAGGTTGCATGGGTTTTGGGTCTGATAAATGCACGCATCCCCGGAGGTCAGCGCTCGTTGGCATGTATTAGCTCTAGAATTGCCACAGTTATCCAAGTAACATTGGAGCGATCAAAGGAACCATAACTGATTTAACCTGTCTAGGACTGGGGTGCCGCTAGCGGCACCCCCCCCCACTGAAAAGGCAGAGCCGCGAAATTCAAAAAAAATATTTTTTTTAAATATTTAACTTTCACACATTAAAGTCCAATACAGCTAATGAAAGACACAGATCTTGTGAATCCAGCCAACATGTCCGATTTTTAAAATGTTTTACAGGGAAGACACAATATGTAAAGATGTAAATCTATTAGCTAAACACATTAGCATAATCCACCATCTTTTCTTTGTCGACCAACACCAGTAGCTATCACCAATTCGGCTAAACTAAGAAATTGATAGCCACTAACCAAGAAAAAACCTCCTCAGATGACAGTCTGATAACATATTTATGGTATAGGATAGGTTTTGTTAGAAAAATGTGCATATTTCAGGTAGATGTCATAGTTTACAATTGCACCCACCGTCACAAATGGACTAGAATAATTACAATGAGCAACGTGTTTACCTAACTACTAATCATCAAACATTTCGTAAAAATACACAGCATACACTAATCGAAAGACACAGATCCTGTGAATACAGACAATATTTCAGATTTTCTAAGTGTCTTACAGCGAAAACACAATAAATCGTTATATTAGCATAGCACATGTGCAAACATTACCCCAGCATTGATTCTAGCCAAAGAGAGCGATAACGTAAACATCGCCAAAATATATTAATTTTTTCACTAACCTTCTCAGAATTCTTCAGATGACACTCCTGTAACATCACATTACAACATACATATACAGTTTGTTCGAAAATGTGCATATTTAGCCACCAAAATCATGGTTAGACAATGAGAAAAGTAGCCCAGCTGGTCAGAAAATGTCGTGCGCCATATTAGACAGTGATCTAGTCGTATACATAAATACTCATAAACGTGACTAAAAAATATAGGGTGGACAGCGATTGATAGACAATTTAATTCTTAATACAATCGCGGAATTACATTTTTTAAATTATCCTTACTTTTCAATACAGTTTGCGCCAAGCGAAGCTACGTCAAAAAAGATGGCGTCCTAAGCCACTAACATTTTTCGACAGAAACACGATTTATTATAATAAATTGTTCCTACTTTGAGCTGTTCTTCCATCAGAATCTTGGGCAAAGAATCCTTTCTTGGGTCTAATCGTCTTTTGGTCGAAAGCTGTCCTCTTGCCATGCAGAAATGCACATTGCGTTCGGCATGAACTGGAACGGTGCCCAGAGATTCACAGTGGCTCAGAAATAAATGTCCCAAAATCGCACTAAACGGATATAAATTGCTATAAAACGCTTTAAATTAACTACCTTATGATGTTTTTAACTCCTATAACGAGTAAAAATATGACCGGAGAAATATAACTGGCTACACTAATGCTTGGAAAAACAGTAGGTCGGTATCCTCCGCGCGCATGACGCACCTAGAAAAGAGTTCCTACCTACAGGATTTTTTCATTTATAGTGGATGTGATTGGGCAATCGATACCATTCAAAGCGTCATCACGTAAAGGCATCCAGGGGAAGACGTAAGCAGTGTCCGTATACTCATAGGAATAACAGTGGCCTTAAAACTGACTCCAGAACAGGGGCCAAAATGTGTGAAATCTGACTCCATGTCAGGGAAATTGCTGTAGAATGAGTTCTGTTCCACTTAGAGACAAAATTTCAACGGCTATAGAAACTATAGACTGTTTTCTATCCAATAATAATAATAATATGCATATTGTACGATAAAGAAGTTTGTAGGAAGCCGTTTCAAAAATTACACGATTTCCATAAATAGTGACAACAGCACCCCCTAGCCTTAACAGGTTAATGAGCCATTCGCAGTTTCACTGTACCGGCCGTGTGTACTTAGACTTGCATGGCTTAATCTTTGAGACAAGCATATGCTACTGGCAGGATCAACCAGGTAGCCACTCACAACTTAGATGTTGTACCTGGGCGCACTAAGCAAAGAACGACCAGGAACCAGTCCTATCCCGTCAGGGAGGAGGCCCTGGTGCAATCCACCGTGCGCCCAGCGGGACGCCCTGAACTGCCCATGGCCGGAGGTGCCACAGGTGCCGGGGCACCGCTCGAGAGGTCGCTTGTCTAGCCGGAGGGCTTATTCGGAAGGCCATCAACTGAACCGCGGGGTAACCACAACCATAACCAGACCACTGGGGTCAGTATATGGGAAGATATTTGTGAAGACAGGGTTTGAGAAATTGTGTCTCTGGCGCCGGTGCTTGGCGGGATGAACGTCACCTCATGCATCACTGCCTGGGTGGGTCACTCCCCGCACCGGAACACCAATGTAGGGCCACTAGGTCAGACGGGTCGGCTGGATCTCGCTCGGACGGTGCGCGGCTGAAGCATATCGAAATACGGGGTGAACCGTATACGAAAGGGGCTCCCCCGATAAAGGCAAATCCACATGGGGCGGGAGGAACACACTGACTGAACACCAGCTCAGATGCCGGCCGACAGGTGCCCTCCCAGGTGGAAATCGAATGCAAATCGGTCTGAAGAACTTTAACTCGCTGGACAACAGAGGAGAACCATGGAGACCCAACGTGAACCAAACCCACAAGGTGATAGCTGGGATAAAGCACCTGTACAGGACAGAGCTTAATATCCGCCCACCACCAAGCTGGGACACTTAGAACAAAAGTTAGGATAAATCGGGCGCCGAAGGGTTGGAATAACACCCTAAATCGGTCGCCGGCGGTAAAAGGTCCAATGGTCTATGGTTCCGAGGGGCTCACATCCCTCAAACGTGTCCGTTTCACGTTTTATAATCGGACTGAGCAGTTTGCCACCACCGCCGATTGTCTAGGACATGGAAGTCTTGTTGTCAAAAGCCAGGTTTCTGATATCGCGCTGGTACCTGTCTGGTCCACCCACCAGGGAGTGTGTCATCGCCGGACAGGCGGAATTATCGACAAAGGGCGTGTCAACCGATAGATGTCAGTGTGCTCTGAATTTTGGCCAAAAGTTTATGGACACTCAATATATTAAACCGTTAATAACTCAAAAAGTACAACTCCAATCTGGTTGAGTTTTTTTTGCACGAAAGGGTACAAATAGACGAACATTTTCATCTAATTATAACCGTTTTTCTATAAAACATTTTAATAGAAAATCGTGTTTTAATGTTTTGGGAAAAAGAGTCAATTGCCAGTACAATAGATTCCTATTGTTCCGATTTTTTTTTTTACAGTGTATAACTGTTGCCCATCACGAGAGAGGGTATGAGCCAAAATGTGGGGCCTCTAGCCCATCGGGAATTATTTTTTATCATTATTTGAATATTTCGGGAATTGGTCGAAAAAGTGACAGAGTGCCACCTCCGTGCACCTGGTATTATTTTTGGGTTACCAGGTGCATATTTTTATAATGGTTTTAAATGATTTTAGATGGGCTACATACCTACATGCCAGCTATAGGGGCACCATACTGCGGGCACAAGTCAGTGGGGGCCGGCCTGAGGGATTTATGAAGCTTTTAAAAAATGTCTGTACTAATCCTCCTATCCGTGCACCTGGTATTATTTTTGGGGTTCCGTGCACCTGGTATTATTTTTGGGTTACCAGGTGCATATATTTAAAACGAATGTAAATGCCTTTAAATGGGCTATATACACCGGTGCCCACTGTGTGAACACCATACTATAGCCCCAAGTACATGGGCACCGGCCTAAGGGATTTATGGAGCTTCTCTAATAAATGTCTGTACTCATCCTCCCTTCCGTGCACCTGGTATTATTTTTGGGTTACCAGGTGCATATTTTCTAATCGAATTTAAATTAATTTAGATGGACAACATACCTACATGCCCGCTATGGAAGCACCATACTGCGGGCACAAGTCAGTGGGGGCCGGCCTAAGGGATTTATGGAGCTTCTCTAATAAATGTCTGTACTCATCCTCCCTTCCGTGCACCTGGTATAATTTTTGGGTTACCAGGTGCATATTTTCTAATCGAATTTAAATTAATTTAGATGGACAACATACCTACATGCCCGCTATGGAAGCACCATACTGCGGGCACAAGTCAGTGGGGGCCGGCCTAAGGGATTTATGGAGCTTTTAAAAAATGTCTGTACTCATACTCCCTTCCGTGCACCTGGTATTATTTTTGGGTTACCAGGTGCATATTTTTATAATGGTTTTAAATTAATTTAGATGGGCTACATACCTACATGCCCGCTATGGAAGCACCATACTGCGGGCACAAGTCAGTGGGGGCCGGCCTGAGTGATTTATGGAGCTTTTAAAAAAAGGTCTGAATACTTTCTATGTTGAACTACTCAGAAAAACGGCTATGTGCCTACTTCTGGGTTACCAGGTGCATATGTTATAACGGTTTTGGGTTACCAGGTGCATATTTTTAAAACGAATGTAAATGCCTTTAAATGGGCTATATACACCGGTGCCCACTGTGTGAACACCATACTATAGCCCCAAGTACATGGGCACCGGCCTAAGGGATTTATGGAGCTTCTCTAAGAAATGTCTGTACTCATCCTCCCTTCCGTGCACCTGGTATTATTTTTGGGGTTCCGTGCACCTGGTATATTTTTGGGGTTACCAGGTGCATATTTTCTAATCGAATTTAAATTAATTTAGATGGACAACATACCTACATGCCCGCTATGGAAGCACCATACTGCGGGCACAAGTCAGTGGGGGCCGGCCTAAGGGATTTATGGAGCTTCTCTAATAAATGTCTGTACTCATCCTCCCTTCCGTGCACCTGGTATTATTTTTGGGTTACCAGGTGCATATTTTCTAATCGAATTTAAATTAATTTAGATGGACAACATACCTACATGCCCGCTATGGAAGCACCATACTGCGGGCACAAGTCAGTGGGGGCCGGCCTAAGGGATTTATGGAGCTTTTAAAAAAAGGTCTGAATACTTTCTATGCTGAACTACTCAGAAAAACGGCTATGTGCCTACTTTTGGGTTACCAGGTGCATATGTTATAACGGTTTTGGGTTACCAGGTGCATATTTTTAAAACGAATGTAAATGCCTTTAAATGGACTATATACACCGGTGCCCACTGTGTGAACACCATACTATAGCCCCAAGTACATGGGCACCGGCCTAAGGGATTTATGGAGCTTCTCTAAGAAATGTCTGTACTCATCCTCCCTTCCGTGCACCTGGTATTATTTTTGGGGTTCCGTGCACCTGGTATATTTTTGGGGTTACCAGGTGCATATTTTCTAATCGAATTTAAATTAATTTAGATGGACAACATACCTACATGCCCGCTATGGAAGCACCATACTGCGGGCACAAGTCAGTGGGGGCCGGCCTAAGGGATTTATGGAGCTTCTCTAATAAATGTCTGTACTCATCCTCCCTTCCGTGCACCTGGTATTATTTTTGGGTTACCAGGTGCATATTTTCTAATCGAATTTAAATTAATTTAGATGGACAACATACCTACATGCCCGCTATGGAAGCACCATACTGCGGGCACAAGTCAGTGGGGGCCGGCCTAAGGGATTTATGGAGCTTTTAAAAAAAGGTCTGAATACTTTCTATGCTGAACTACTCAGAAAAACGGCTATGTGCCTACTTTTGGGTTACCAGGTGCATATGTTATAACGGTTTTGGGTTACCAGGTGCATATTTTTAAAACGAATGTAAATGCCTTTAAATGGACTATATACACCGGTGCCCACTGTGTGAACACCATACTATAGCCCCAAGTACATGGGCACCGGCCTAAGGGATTTATGGAGCTTCTCTAAGAAATGTCTGTACTCATCCTCCCTTCCGTGCACCTGGTATTATTTTTGGGGTTCCGTGCACCTGGTATATTTTTGGGGTTACCAGGTGCATATTTTTAAAATGCTTTTAAATGACACACAAAGAAAAGGATTAATTGCAAAAATATTGTATTTATTTAGAGGTATTCATGGATTGATTTGTCTCTCAATTAATGTCCGAGCTTGGCTTGCGTTACGAGGCAAATTATGGTAACGGTAGTAACGTGACTGTGTTTCCAGAGAGTGACACATATGGTCAGCCACAGTTCCCCGGTCTGTAACCGACCCATGATTAAAGTTCAATGTAGCAATGCTTCGTCGAATTGTACCAAATGTCACTTTACTTCCAATGCCGAACTCTGCAAATATCTTTCCCACAAATGCACAGAGATTAAAGTATGGTTTCCCGCAGGATGTGAAAAAGAAGAGTGTTGTATCTGGGGTAATTCCACTCAGATGAGGCCTGATCTCATGGAATTGTTTAAGCCAAGTGTATTCCTCCTGAGATAGAACAATTCTGCACTCCCCGAAGCTGGAGTTAGTTTTGTGGCTTGCAACGCACATCTGATAACCCCCACTTTCCAAGGATACTTCTGTAAAATCACTCTCACTGAACATGGTGACTGGGGATCGTCGAGTGCCATTAAATATGGCCAACCGGCTGGACATGAGAGCCGCAAACCTACGTCTGTCAGAGGAGGTGGCTCGGACTTCCAGCCTACTGAGAACATCAGGAATAGATTGATTACTTAACTCAACAAATCGGTTTAAATCCGCAGCGCTGAGCACCTCGTCCCTGCAGCGTCTGCGAAATTGTGCCTTGTGCGTTGCCTGACTCTGCCTAGAACTCCTGTCCATCTTTGCAAAGCATAGTAACATTTTTCGAATCATACTGACTTCAGCTTGCAGATTTTGCGGCCGGAACTCAATAAGATATTTCAGGAAACTTCGAACATCGGATCGGTACATTTTTAACGTGGATGGTGCCAAACCACGGCCTTCAATCTTCCCATACCAGTCATACACACGCATGTAGTTGTCCAGAAAACACAGTCCTTCATCGAGTTTGCCCTCGGACATAATGCAGAGGAATTCCCGTACTCGGGACAGACTGGTGCGACTATTATCAATGCGTTTAACCGAAGGGTTGATACCATTAGTAAAGGTCGCATATTCTTTAAAAATTACAGTATTCCAACCTTGAATCATTGGCGACACACCGGCGTCTTCATCACTGTCGATCTCGGTGGATGTCGACACGACGCAGGCTTGCTCCCTCGGTTCCGAGCGTTGTTCACCACCGATATGACTGGTTGACTGCATCGCCGACTGCTCACTCTCGCCACTCAGTTGCTTCTCCGGGGAACAATCGCTTTCAACAGACTGCATAAACCCAGAGTCGTCACTGGGCTCCAGCCGCTCTTCAATGTCGTTGTTAGGCTGCATACACTGGCTTGAGTAGGGCTGCTCTATCTCAGTCGAAACCCGGCTAGATTGCACAGCGTGCTTCCATGATAACGTCTTATTCTTAAGTCCATGGACAGTCTTAAAATGTTTGTCGAGCCGCGCGATATGCGTCTTGGTACAAAGTCCACAGTCATGTCGTTGTTTGCTGTTCATAGCTTCTCTCTCCTGCCTGCCTTCCTCCGTGTATGTTTGTGTCTGCCAAGAAACCGAACCCTAATCGTGGGTCCTAATTATAGCCAGGTGTGGATACAGGCGTGGCATTGTTAATTGGACTGGAGGGAAATTGAAAGGTTAAGGCCACCTCGATGCCGCTATACTCCCATGTCTCTGATGGCCTGGGGTATAGAGCGAACGACCATAAGCCAGGCGATCACAGTTCGAGACCCATGTGAGGGGATCTCATTGGTCTCATTTTACCCCCCTAAACAAGGTCTTGAAAGGTCAAGGCCACCTCGTTGCCGCTATACTCACATGAGTGTGCTTGGCTCAGTGTGTAGAGCGCTATACTATCACTCAGGAGATCGGAGTTCGAGACCGGTGTGGGGTGCTCGGATTTCAATGCCAAAGTAAGTGCCATAATTAAAAACTAACCCTAACCCTAACCCTAACCTAAATATTAAAAAACTATACCCTACCCTAACCTCAACCCTAACCTTAACCATTCTACAAACTATACCTTACACTAACCCCTGCCCTACGGACAGACAACTTTTTAACCCAACCAATGGGTTAATCTACAAGTGGGCAACCATGGGACCTACGACTTTGGCCGGCCGCGCCCGGACCCCTCCGGACTACGTGCATATGAGTGGAGTGCACCCCCTCCCTTCCACCCTCCGGTTTCCACGTGTCAGAGATGGAAGTGGATCAACCGACTCAAAACTAGAAACCTAACCCTAACCCTCTAACCCTAACCCCTAACCCTAACCCCCCCCCCCCCCCCCCCCCCCTAACCTTAACCCTAACCCTCTAACCCTGGCCTGTATTATAACAGACGTGGCATATATTATAATAGACCTGACCTGTATTATAATCAACCTGGTCTGTATTATAATAGACCTGGCCTTTATTATACTAGAAATTGCCTGTATTATAATAGACCGTTCCAGTATAAAAATAGACCTGGCCAGTATTATAATAGACCTGGCCTATATTATAATAGACTTGACCTGTATTATAATAGACCTGGCCTGTATTATACTATACCTGTCCTGTAGACCTGGTCTGTATTATAATTAACCTGTCTGTATTATACTAGACATGGCCTGTAGACCTGGCCTGTATTATAATAGAACTGGCCTGTATTATACTAGACCTGGCCTGTAGACATGGTCTGTATTATAATAGACCTGACCTGTATTATAATAGACCTGGCCTGTATTATAATAGACCTGGTCTGTATTATACTAGACCTGGCCTGTATTATAACAGACGTGGCATATATTATAATAGACCTGACCTGTATTATAATCAACCTGGTCTGTATTATACTAGAAATTGCCTGTATTATAATAGACCGTTCCAGTATAAAAATAGACCTGGCCAGTATTATAATAGACCTGGCCTATATTATAATAGACTTGACCTGTATTATAATAGACCTGGCCTGTATTATACTATACCTGTCCTGTAGACCTGGTCTGTATTATAATAGACCGTTCCAGTATAAAAATAGACCTGGCCAGTATTATAATAGACCTGGCCTATATTATAATAGACTTGACCTGTATTATAATAGACCTGGCCTGTATTATACTATACCTGTCCTGTAGACCTGGTCTGTATTATAATTAACCTGTCTGTATTATACTAGACATGGCCTGTAGACCTGGCCTGTATTATAATACACCTGGCCTGTATTATAATAGACCTGGCCTGTATTATAATAGACCTGGCCTGTATTATAATAGACCTGGCCTGTAGACCTGGCCTGTATTATAATAGACCTGGCCTGTATTATAATTGACCTGACCTGTATTATACTAGACCTGGTCTGTAGACATGGTCTGTATTATAATAGACCTGGCCTGTATTATACTAGACCTGGCCTGTATTATACTAGACCTGGCCTGTATTATACTAGACCTGGCCTGTAGACCTGGCCTGTATTATAATAGACCGTTCCAGTATAAAAATAGACCTGGCCAGTATTATAATAGACCTGGCCTATATTATAATAGACTTGACCTGTATTATAATAATCCTGGCCTGTATTATAATAGACCTGGCCTGTAGACCTGACCTGTATTATACTAGACCTGGTCTGTATTATAATAGACCTGGAATCTATTATAATAAACCTGGAATCTATTATAATAGACCTGGCCTGTAGACATGGTATGTATAATAATTGACCTGGCCTGTAGACCTGACCTGTATTATAATAGACCTGGCCTGTATTATAATAGACCTGGTCTGTAGACCTGGCCTGTATTATGCTAGACCTGGCCTGTAGACCTGGTGTGTATAATAATAGACCTGGCCTGTATTATAATAGACCTGGTCTGTAGACCTGGAATGTATTATACTAGACCTGGCCTGTAGACCTGGTTTGTATAATAATAGACCTGGCCTGTATTATAATAGACCTGGCCTGTATTATAATAGACCTGGCCTGTAGACCTGGCCAGTATTATAATAGACCTGGCATATATTATAATAGACTTGGCCTCTATTATAATAGACCTTCCAGTATAATAATAGACTTGACCTGTATTATAATAAACCTGGCCTGTATTATAATAGACCTGGCCTGGAGACATGGCCTGTATTATAATAGACCTGGCCAGTATTATACTAGACCTGGCCTGTAGACCTGGCCTGTATTAAGGCACCTCGGGGATTTGTGGTATATGGCCAATATACCAAGGCTAAGGTCTGTATCCAGGCACTCCGCGTTGCATCGTGTATGAACAGCCCTTGGCCGTGGTATATTGGCCATATACCACACCCACCCGTGCCGTATTGCTTAATTATACATTACACATGACTTAGGAATTACTCTAGTACAGTGTTCTGACCATCTGTTTCTAATATTATCCCAATACATCTGTTTCCACATTGAATTTGTTTTTTTTAAACCTTTATTTAACTAGGCAAGTCAGTTAACCTTTAACGAGTCACCTAAACTAAACAGCACCCCCTATAGTGGCAAGTCAGTTAAGAACAAATTCAAGAAGTATGACATTGCTGTAAAGACATCTCTGAGGATCAATTTGTAAACGTTGATGTAATATTTAAAATAGTACAACAAAGTAAATCCTATTTTCAAAAAAAAAGCTGAACTTATTGGGCAGCTGCTGCTTAGCACTGGATTTCTTCAAATGCTACTTCCGAAGAAATGACATGCACCTGCATGTTAAAACCCGCTTGCAACCAAAAACCCACAAGAATAAACCAGCAGATCAGTTGAACTTCCACTTTTATTAAGTCAAACGAGTTAGATACCAGACAGCTGCGTCTAGGTTCTTTACTCTTGGCCCAATGAAATATCGATGTATCAGGAACATTGAAAATAGCAAGGCTGGTAATTAATCAAAAATATTTATCGTAAGAATATAGACCCAGTGAATTGTAAGAAACTTGAGTACAGTAAACTCTAGTATAGTTCAGAACAGTACAGGAAAGTCAAGTAGAGTTCAGTACAGTATAGTTCCATGCCATCCCTAGGAGGGGTGCCTCACTTGAGTGGGTTGAGTCACTGACGTGATCTTCCTGTCCAGATTGGCGCCCCCCCCCCCCATGGGTTGTGACGTGGCGGAGATCTTTGTGGGCTATACTCAGCCTTGTCTCAGGATGGTAAGTTGGTGGTTGAAGATATCCCTCTAGTGGTGTGGGGGCTGTGCTTTGGCAAAGTGGGTGGGGTTATATTCTGCCTGTTTGGCCCTGTTCGGGGGTATCATCGGATGGGGCCACAGTGTCTCCTGACCCCTCCTGTCTCAGCCTCCAGTATTTATGCTGCAGTAGTTTATGTGTCGGGGGCTAGGGTCAGTCTGTTATATCTGGAGTACTTCTCCTGTCTTATCCGGTGTCCTGTGTGAATTTAAGTATGCTATCTCTAATTCTCTCTTTCTTTCTCTCTCGGAGGACCTGAGCCCTAGGACCATAACTCAGGACTACTTGGCATGATGACTCCTTGCTGTTCCCAGTCCACCTGACCGTGCTGCTGCTCCAGTTTCAACTGTTCTGCCTGCGGCTATGGAACTCTGACCTGTTCACCGGACGTGCTACCTGTCCCAGACCTGCTGTTTTCTACTCTCTAGAGACAGCAGGAGCAGTAGAGATACTCTGAATGATCGGCTATGAAAAGCCAACTGACATTTACTCCTGAGGTGCTGACCTGTTGCACCCTCAACAACTACTGTGATTATTATTATTTGACCTGCTGGTCATCTATGAACATTTTGGCCATGTTCTGTTATAATCTCCACCCGGCACAGCCAGAAGAGGACTGGCCACCCCTCATAGCCTGGTTCCTCTCTAGGTTTCTTCCTAGGTTTTGGCCTTTCTAGGGAGTGTTCCTAGCCACCGTGCTTCTACACCTGCATTGCCTGCTGTTGGGGGTTTTAGGCATGGTTTCTGTACAGCACTTTGTGACATCAGCTGATGTAAGAAAGGCTTCATAAATACATTTGATTGGATTACATTCTACTTTACTGTACTCTACTTTCCTTTGATAAAAAACAACCATACTGTATTAAGACAAGCTTTTATTCATGTTATATAAATTGGAAATGAAAAGTAGACCAACAAGCTTTACATTCATAAAATGTGTAGAGTAATTTCAGTTGTACAGACTGATTGTCAAAATAGTTAGATCTGTGCTTAGTCTACTCAGATATGAGTTTTAAATCACACTGCAAATACCTACCAGAGGGCTAAATAGTCTTGAAAAACCAGGATCAAATTCGATTATTTTGTCACATGCTTTGTCAAGAACAGTTATAGACTAACAGTGAAATGCTTACTACTGGGGTAAAGGACCCCACCAGAGGGCAATGCCGTCCCTATTTCGACTTAATTCCTGTTCTAGAGCGGAAACTCTATTTTAGGTTCCACCTCCAAAGAATAATGGAGGCTAGTTATTCACGAATTGGGGAAGGAACATCGTCACGTGTATAAACATCAACAAATAAGGCACTGACAGCTGTCAGTGTAGCTGGCTAGCTAATGTAGCTGGCTAGCTAATGTGTTGTTGTTGCTGTTTGTTTTTTACTGTATTCAAAAGATTAGCCAGCTGGCTCTGGCTGATTCTGGATCTGTCATAAGCATTTAGGGAAAACTTTGCAACAAATGGAAACCAGTATCTTTGACTTCGCCATCTATTTATATCTAAAGTTTTAGCATTTTCATATAAATAAATGGAATAAGACAAAACTCGGGTAATATAGATAACTATTGAAAGGTTTGGGATAGAGATGCGTTTTCTACATTGTAATGGACACTGTGCAACCTTTGGTAGGTAGGCTGCTGCCAGGCTTCGGCTGCGGTACAGCAAAGCCAAGTCAGCTGTGGTTCTCACAGGGGAAGTGAAATGACTTTGCACATGATGCACTCCGCAAGTGACTAACAACACCCTGAGCGCATCGGACATGAAACACCAATACAAATGTAACAGCACAACAACACAGATTAACGAGTTCCTTGACACCAGTCTCAACGTCAACAGTGAAGAGGCGATGCCGGGATGCTGGCCTTCTAGGCAGAGTTCCTCTGTCCAGTGTCTGTGTTCTTTAGCCCATCTTAATCTTTTCTGTTTATTGGCCAGTTTGAGATATGGCTTTTTCTTTGTAACTCTGCCTAGAAGGCCAGCATCCCGGAGTCGCCTCCTCACTGTTGACGTTAAAACTGGTGTTTTGTGGGTACTATTTAATGAAGCTGCTAGTTGAGGACTTGTGAGGTATCTGTTTCCCAAACTAGACACTAATGTACTTGTCCTCTTGCTCAGAACAAGAATAGACTGACGCGTTTCAGAAGAAAGTCCTTTGTTTCTGGCCATTTTGAGCCTGTAATCGAAACCACAAATGCTGATGCTAGATACTCAACTAGTCTAAAGGCAGACAGTTGTATTGCTTCTTTAAATCAGGACAACAGTTTTCAGCTGTGCTAACATAATTGCAAAAGGCTTTTCTAATGATCAATTATCCTTTTAAAATGATCAACTTGGATTAGCTAACACAACGTACCATTGGAACACAGGAGTGATGGTTGCTGATAATGGGCCTCTGTACGCCTATGTAGATATTCCATTAAAACAATCTGCAGTTTCCAGCTACAATAGTCTACAATAGTCATTTACAACATTAACAATGTCTACGCTGTATTTCTGATTAATTTGATGTTATTTTAAATTGACAACAAATGTGCTTCCTTTCAAGAACAAGGACATTTCTAAGTGACCCCAAACTTTTGAATGGAAGCGTATATCATACTTTGACAAAAATGATGACTGTTGATGTAAATCATTGTACAACACCATGGGTAAGCTCTGGCCATCATCGTTCAGCTTGAATAAGTGGATTTCTGTTGATGTAAATCATTGTACAACACCATGGGTAAGCTCTGGCCATCATCGTTCAGCTTAAATAAGTGGATTTCTGTTGATGTAAATCATTGTACAACACCATGGGTAAGCTCTGGCCATATTCGATCAGCTTGAATAAGATGATTTCAGTTGATGTGGTTGTTTTAACATGGACATCAGCTTTAGGTAGCGGTAATATAGTGGCCAATTGTGGTTGAAATTGAGATCAGCTGGGCGGGTAATCTTAGCGCATATTATTGCTTTAACGAGCGATCACCTGGTGTTGAGACTGTTGGCTGTAATTGACCCACAAAGTCCTTTTGGAAAAATGTTAACATCGTTGAAGTCCAGTCATGTAATATGAACAAACATGGAGTACGAATAGGAATAAATACTGAACTTACATTTAACTCAAAAGTGATGGCTCACGACACACTGCACATTGTATTGTAGTTTGTAGTTATATGGGCTAACCCTAGGGGGTATGGAATACCTTATACAAGAAACAAGCTGTAAAATACCTGGGAAAGACGTGTCTGTGATACATTATGGGGATATCATCGTTTCATTTCTTTGACATTCAGAGGCAGACTTTGCTTGGGAAGTAATCTAATTCTGTCACTATCAATTGATTAAGCTAGTCACTATCTGTACAATAGAAGATGTTTAACCCAGACCATTTTTAGGGAGACACTTATTACCTTCTCTCATTAGGTTAAGCCACGGATGAAGAGTAGCCAGCAGTTAAAGCTTACATTGTCTGTGTCAGTAGGTCTACTCTGTCTGGGGCGGAAAGGTAGGTCTACTCTGTCTGGGGCGGAAAGGTAGGTCTACTCTGTCTGGGGCGGAAGGGTAGGACTACTCTGTCTGGGGCGGAAGGGTAGGACTACTCTGTCTGGGGCGGAAAGGTAGGACTACTCTGTCTGGGGCGGAAAGGTAGGACTACTCTGTCTGGGGCGGAAAGGTAGGACTACTCTGTCTGGGGCGGAAAGGTAGGACTACTCTGTCTGGGGCGGAAAGGTAGGACTACTCTGTCTGGGGCGGAAAGGTAGGACTACTCTGTCTGGGGCGGAAAGGTAGGACTACTCTGTCTGGGGCGGAAAGGTAGGTCTACTCTGTCTGGGGCGGAAAGGTAGGTACTACTCTGTCTGGGGTGGAAAGGTAGGTACTACTCTGTCTGGGGTGGAAAGGTAGGACTACTCTGTCTGGGGTGGAAAGGTAGGTACTACTCTGTCTGGGGTGGAAAGGTAGGACTACTCTGTCTGGGGTGGAAAGGTAGGACTACTCTGTCTGGGGTGGAAAGGTAGGTCTACTCTGTCTGGGGCGGAAAGGTAGGTACTACTCTGTCTGGGGCGGAAAGGTAGGTACTACTCTGACTGGGTTGGAAAGGTAGGACTACTCTGTCTGGGGTGGAAAGGTAGGTACTACTCTGTCTGGGGTGGAAAGGTAGGTACTACTCTGTCTGGGGTGGAAAGGTAGGTACTACTCTGTCTGGGGTGGAAAGGTAGGTACTACTCTGTCTGGGGTGGAAAGGTAGGTACTACTCTGTCTGGGGTGGAAAGGTAGGTACTACTCTGTCTGGGGTGGAAAGGTAGGTACTACTCTGTCTGGGGTGGAAAGGTAGGTACTACTCTGTCTGGGTTGGAAAGGTAGGTCTACTCTGTCTGGGGTGGAAAGGTAGGTACTACTCTGTCTGGGGTGGAAAGGTAGGTCTACTCTGTCTGGGGTGGAAAGGTAGGTCTACTCTGTCTGGGGTGGAAAGGTAGGACTACTCTGTCTGGGGTGGAAAGGTAGCTTTAACTTTTGAAAGTACCATGCTCAGATTCCTAATGACGTCTCAGATTGAACTATTTTCAACTGAGGATCATTTTGTTGCAAACAAGGCACACTTTGGCATTGGAGAAATATGTTAAGATGAACACATCAGCCTATCTCAGTCTGTAATTTCAGTAATTTGTGGTATGACAAAAATATTATGCTAATATGTTAAATTACATAGAATTGCATGGAATGTTAATGAAACGTAATTCTTTCTCGGTGCTGCAAACACAATAGATTAATCTGATAGCTTCTACTATAAATGAAATCTTCCCACCCCTACTCTTGTCTACGGTGGTCTGCAAACCGACAAACTCCTGGCCTGCAACCCCATGCACTATCAAAATTATCGTTTTGCCATGTAATGCTTACAGGACAAAGAACAGTTTTTAAAACGACATATCTAAGGTTTTGGTCTGTCAAAGAAGTGAGGGTAAATTGTAGACATGTTCTCTGCTTTCCATTTCATTTTAATTATTATTTTTGGGTATAGGGGATGGTTCAGGCAGGGCATCCATTTTCATTTCAGAGAGGTCCAATTTTCCCCATGTAACCCTTATTATAAATAATGTTCACTCCCTAGCCCTAGGGGACATGGGCTAGCCCTAATGTCTTCCTCTTCCTCTATGGTATAAAAACCAATAACTCAGTGAATCCTGATGATGTCATCTCTTTAGAACTTAACCTTGTCCCCAGGCTCGATTTGCTGACATATAGAGCCTGGTAACACTGTGCTACAAAGACTTGAAAGGGGTGTAGTTAAAATCGAGGCGTGAGAGGGAGCGAGCCAGCTACAGCTGTATTATGGGAATTTGAGAAATGGCAAAGTGTTCGATCACATATTATTTTTGGGAAGCTCAACTGATTCTGTGTTCGGGCATATACAGTTTATATGTGAAAAAAATTCTAAGATGCATACTTTCAGATTTTCCTAAATCACTTCGTTGTTTAAATCACTTGCTCTGCTTGGCACATTGAACTTTACAATGTAGGGGGGAGGTTCTAAGGGTTCTGCTAGATGGTGATGGACTGAGCGATCAGCCAGTTAAAACGGACTGTTTACCAGTGGTGGAATAAGTACCCAATCTTCATCCTTGAGCAAAAGTAAAAAGATACCTTAATAGAAAATGACTCAAGTAAAAAAGTGAAAGTCAACCAATAAAATATTACTTGAGTAAAAGTCTAAAAGTATTTGGTTTTAAATGTACTTAAGTATCAAAAGTAAAAGTATAAATAATAGAAAATTCCTTATATTAAGCAAACCAGACAACACGATTTTCTTGTTTTTTAAATTTACGGATAGTCAGATGCACAGTTCAACACTGAGATCAGAGGCAGTAGGGATGACCAGGGATGTTATCTTGATAAGTGTGTGAATTAGACAATTATCCTGTGCAGCTAAGCAATCAACATGTGATGTGTACTTTTGGGTGTCAGGGAAAATGAAAGGAATAAAAAGTACATTATTGTCTTTAGGAATGTAGTGGAGTAAAAGTTGTCAAAAATATAAATACTAAATAAAAGTACAGATACCCAAAAAGTACTTTACACCACTCCTGTTTTCACTGCTCCTGCAATAGACTCCCCGTCAAGTCCAGTTCTGAGGCGTTGTGAAACCAGACGTCTCGACAGAGAGAGCTGGCTGGTGGGCAAGACTAGAACATGCTCTCTCTGCGGAAGAGGCGGAGCTTGGTCAGGAAGTTGAAGTAGGTGAATGTCAGGCAGACCAACAGGTTCTTCATTGGGTAAAGCAGCGGTGTGATGTAGCCGTGGACAGAGATCAGAGCGAGGCGCAGCAGCAGGAAAGGCAGGTCCTGCAGGAAAAAGCCAGCTGATGGCAGTAGAGCGCTGTGAGGCGTCACTGCCAGACGGAGACAGGATAGAAATGCCAGGATGTAGACAGCAAACACCCAGCCAGAGTAAAACACATCTGGAATCCCCGCCACGCGCACCAGCTCCACCACATCCATCCAGAACAGGAAGCTGTGAACAAACACCTCTGACCTCATATCCTGGGACCACAGGACACGGAGCGGGCCAGAGTGGGAGTGTGACGAGGAGTACAGGTAGGCCGCGCTGGTTGGTCGTGAGCCGACTGCTTCCTGGTCCCTCCACCTCCCTGTAGCCGAGCCGTTCCCCAACACCCCGTTCTGACCCCTCTCATAGTACAGTTGACCCGACACGCTGTTCACCTGCTCCAGGTGGGTCAGAACAGGACCCGGCATGTCCAGATCCATTTCCATACGGTCTGCTGGAGGAGACAACAGGACATCATTATATAGTAGTATCAGTGGTGCCCACATTGATCGTGTCCCTGCTTAGAAGAATAAAAATTGACTTATTTTATAGAAATAGGTCATGCCTTTCATCAAATAGCAGAAAACAGATCATTCAGTCAAAATTCTTACCAGTTACAGACTATGGCAATATTGTCTACACCAGGGGTGTCAAACTCATATTGCCCCAGGGACCGCATTCGGTCTTCAACGAGGTCCGGAGGGCCACATTGAAAATGTGTTATATTTCCTTGCTGACAAAACGTGGAAAAAATCTTCTGAATCCATTGTTTTGGGAATTTGTGATGCTCTCTGACCGGTTTAGCTTTTTCAGCGAGCTGGACCCAGTCAAGAAACAATATGAATGTAGGTCCATCATCATTACTACAGTTTCCATTTGGATTTAATCATTTCTAAAAGGTCCAATGCAGCTGTCTTTTTATCTCCATCAAATCATATTTGATTCTGTATAATTCTGGCCCTTCTTTGGACACTGTGTTAGCTAACCTCCGGACAACCTTCAATGCCATACAACTCTCCTTCCGTGGCCTACAACTGCTCTTAAATGCAAGTAAAACTAAATGCATGCTCTTCAACCGATCGCTGCCCGCACCTGCCCGCCCGTCCAGCATCACTACTCTGGACGGTTCTGACTTAAAATATGTGGACAATTACAAATACCTAGGTGTCTGGTTAGACTGTAAACTCTCCTTCCAGACTCACATTAAACATCTCCAATCCAAAATTAAATCTAGAATCGGCTTCCTATTTCACAACAAAGCATCATTCACTCATGTTGCCAAACATACCGTCGTAAAACTGACCATCCTACCAATCCTTGACTTCAGCGATGTCATTTACAAAATAGCCTCCAACACTCTACTCAGCAAACTGGATGTAGTCTATCACAATGCCATCCGTTTTGTCACCAAAGACCCATATATTACCCACCACTGTGACCTGTATGCTCTCGTTGGCTGGCCCTCGCTTCGTATTCATCGCCGAACCCACTGGCTCCAGGTCATCTATAAGTCTTTGCTAGGTAAAGCCCCACCTTATCTCAGCTCACTGGTCACCATAGCAGCAATCACCCGTAGCACGCGCTTCAGCAGGTATATTTCACTGGTCACCCCCAAAGCCTATTCCTCCTAGTCCTCCTTTGGCCTTTCAGGTCTCTGCTGCCAATGACAGGAACGAATTGCAAAAATCACTGAAGCTGGGGACTCATATCTCCCTCACTAACTTTCAGCATCAGCTGTCAGAGCAGCTCACAGATCATTGCACCTGTACATAGCCCATCTGTAAATAGCCCATCCAACTACCTCATCCCCATATTGTTATTATTTATTTTTGCTCCTTTTCACCACAGTATCTCTACTTGCACATTCATCTTCTGCACATCTATCACTCCAGTGTTTAATTGCTAAATTCAAATTACTTCGCCACTACGGCCTATTTATTGCCTTACCTCATTTGCACACACTGTTTATAGATTTTCTTTTCTGTTGTGTTATTGATTGTACGTTTGTTTATTCCATGTGTAACTATGTGTTGTTGTTTGTGTCGCACTGCTTTGCTTTATCTTGGCCAGGTTGCAGTTATAAATGAGAACTTGTTCTCAACTGGCCTACCTGGTTAAATAAAGGTGTTCTCAACTGGCCACCTGGTTAAATAAAGGTGTTCTCAACTAGCCTACCTGGTTAAATAAAGGTGTTCTCAACTGGCCTACCTGGTTAAATAAAGGTGTTCTCAACTGGCCACCTGGTTAAATAAAGGTGTTCTCAACTGGCCTACCTGGTTAAATAAAGGTGTTCTCAACTGGCCTACCTGGTTAAATAAAGGTGTTCTCAACTGGCCTACCTGGTTAAATAAAGGTGTTCTCAACTGGCCACCTGGTTAAATAAAGGTGTTCTCAACTGGCCTACCTGGTTAAATAAAGGTGTTCTCAACTAGCCTACCTGGTTAAATAAAGGTGTTCTCAACTGGCCTACCTGGTTAAATAAAGGTGTTCTCAACTGGCCTACCTGGTTAAATAAAGGTGTTCTCAACTGGCCTACCTGGTTAAATAAAGGTGTTCTCAACTGGCCTACCTGGTTAAATAAAGGTGTTCTCAACTGGCCTACCTGGTTAAATAAAGGTGTTCTCAACTGGCCTACCTGGTTAAATAAAGGTGTTCTCAACTGGCCTACCTGGTTAAATAAAGGTGTTCTCAACTGGCCTACCTGGTTAAATAAAGGTGTTCTCAACTAGCCTACCTGGTTAAATAAAGGTGTTCTCAACTAGCCTACCTGGTTAAATAAAGGTGTTCTCAACTAGCCTACCTGGTTAAATAAAGGTGTTCTCAACTAGCCTACCTGGTTAAATAAAGGTGTTCTCAACTAGCCTACCTGGTTAAATAAAGGTGTTCTCAACTGGCCTACCTGGTTAAATAAAGGTGTTCTCAACTGGCCTACCTGGTTAAATAAAGGTGTTCTCAACTGGCCTACCTGGTTAAATAAAGGTGTTCTCAACTAGCCTACCTGGTTAAATAAAGGTGTTCTCAACTGGCCTACCTGGTTAAATAAAGGTGTTCTCAACTAGCCTACCTGGTTAAATAAAGGTGTTCTCAACTGGCCTACCTGGTTAAATAAAGGTGTTCTCAACTAGCCTACCTGGTTAAATAAAGGTGTTCTCAACTAGCCTACCTGGTTAAATAAAGGTGTTCTCAACTGGCCTACCTGGTTAAATAAAGGTGTTCTCAACTAGCCTACCTGGTTAAATAAAGGTGTTCTCAACTAGCCTACCTGGTTAAATAAAGGTGTTCTCAACTGGCCTACCTGGTTAAATAAAGGTGTTCTCAACTGGCCTACCTGGTTAAATAAAGGTGTTCTCAACTAGCCTACCTGGTTAAATAAAGGTGTTCTCAACTGGCCTACCTGGTTAAATAAAGGTGTTCTCAACTAGCCTACCTGGTTAAATAAAGGTGTTCTCAACTAGCCTACCTGGTTAAATAAAGGTGTTCTCAACTGGCCTACCTGGTTAAATAAAGGTGTTCTCAACTAGCCTACCTGGTTAAATAAAGGTGTTCTCAACTGGCCTACCTGGTTAAATAAAGGTGTTCTCAACTGGCCTACCTGGTTAAATAAAGGTGTTCTCAACTGGCCTACCTGGTTAAATAAAGGTGTTCTCAACTAGCCTACCTGGTTAAATAAAGGTGTTCTCAACTGGCCTACCTGGTTAAATAAAGGTGTTCTCAACTAGCCTACCTGGTTAAATAAAGGTTAAATAAAAACATCTGGGTAAGAATTAAGTATCTTACTGTGATTGTTTTCAATCAAAATGGTCAAAAATAGTTCTTAGCAATGAGCAATTTCTCAAGCTTGAATTTTTCTAGGACTGTCTGGGAGTGGTATGAGTGGGGAGAGGAAAACTGAAAACTAGCTGTTATTGGCAGAGGTTTGGAACTCTCTTTGTTATTGGTCTATTAACTAATGTAACACCTGGTGATGTCACCAGGCAGGCCAAAACTCCATCCCACAAAAGCAGGCGGTCTTTTCAAACAGCTCTAACAGTAAAGGGGAATTATCATCAATTTCATACTACCATTCCAACCTCAATTTGGAAATATACACTACCTTTCAAAAGTTTGGGGTCACTTAGAAATGTCCTTGTTTTTGAAAGAAAAGCACATTTATTGTCCATTGAAATATCAAATTGATCAGAAATTCAGTATAAACACTGTTAATGTTGTAAATGACTATTGTAGCTGGTAACGGCTGATTTTGAATGGAATATCTACAGAGGCCCATTATCAGAAGAAAGTGCTTTGTTTCTAGACAGTTTGAGCCTGTAATCGAACGCACAAATGCTGATGCTCCAGATACTCAACTAGTCTAAAGGCCAGTTTTGTTGCTTCTTTAATCAGAACAGTTTTCAGCTGTGCTAAAATAATTGCATAAGGGTTATCTAATAATCAATTAGCCTTTTAAAATGATCAACTTCGTTTAGCTAACACAACGTGCCATTGGAAAACAGGAGTGATGGTTGCTGATATTGGGCCTCTGTACGCCTAGATATTCCATTCAAAATCAGCCGTTTCCAGCTACAATAGTAATTTACAACATTAGCAATGTCTACACTGTATTTCTGATTCCGTCTCTCACAGTTGAAGTGTACCTATGATAAAAATTACAGACCTCTACATGCTTTGTAAGTAGGAAAACCTGCAAAATCGGCAGTGTATCAAATACTTGTTCTCCCCACTGTACATCACCGGTAGCAGATATACATCACCGGTAGCAGATATACATCACCGGTAGCAGATATACATCACCGGTAGCAGATATACATCACCGGTAGCAGATATACATCACCGGTAGCAGATATACATCACCGGTAGGAGATATACATCACCGGTAGGAGATATACATCACCGGTAGGAGATATACATCACTAGTAGGAGATATACATCACCGGTAGCAGATATACATCACCGGTAGCAGATATACATCACCGGTAGCAGATATACATCACCGGTAGCAGATATACATCACCGGTAGCAGATATACATCACCGGTAGCAGATATACATCACTAGTAGCAGATATACATTACTAGTAGCAGATATACATTACTAGTAGTAGGTATTCATTACCAGTAGCAGATATACATTACTAGTAGCAGATATACATTACCAGTAGCAGATATACATTACTAGTAGCAGATATACATTACTAGTAGCAGATATACATTACTAGTAGCAGATATACATTACTAGTAGTAGGTATTCATTACCAGTAGCAGATATACATTACTAGTAGCAGATATACATTACCAGTAGCAGATATACATTACTAGTAGCAGATATACATTACTAGTAGCAGATATACATTACTAGTAGCAGATATACATTACCAGTAGCAGATATACATTACTAGTAGCATCAGTAGCAGGTATTCATTACTAGTAGCAGATATACATTACCAGTAGCAGGTATTCATTACCAGTACCAGATATTCATTACCAGTACCAGATATACATTACCAGTACCAGATATACATTACTAGTACCAGATATACATTACTAGTACCAGATATACATTACTAGTACCAGATATACATTACTAGTACCAGATATACATTACTAGTACCAGATATACATTACTAGTAGCAGATATACATTACTAGTAGCAGATATACATTACTAGTAGCAGATATACATTACTAGTAGCAGATATACATTACTAGTAGCAGAAATACAATACTAGTAGCAGATATACATTACTAGTAGCAGATATACATTACTAGTGGCAGATATACATTACTAGTGGCAGATATACATTACTAGTAGCAGATATGCATTACTAGTGGCAGATATACATTAGCAGTACCAGATATACATTACTAGTAGCAGATATACATTACCAGTAGCAGATGTACAGCACCTGTGGCAGATATGCATTACTAGTAGCAGATATACATTACCAGTAGTACTAGTAGCAGATATACACTACTAGTAGCATCAGTAGCAGGTATTCATTACTAGTAGCAGATATACATTACTAGTAGCAGATATACATTACTGGTAGCAGGTATTCATTACTAGTAGCATCAGTAGCAGGTATTCATTACTAGTAGCAGATATACATTACTAGTAGCAGATATACATTACTGGTAGCAGATATACATTACTGGTAGCAGGTATTCATTACTAGTAGCAGATATACATTACCAGTAGCAGATGTACAGCACCTGTGGCAGATATACATTACTAGTAGTACTAGTAGCAGATATACATTACTAGTAGCAGATATACATTACTGGTAGCAGATATACATTACTGGTAGCAGGTATTCATTACTAGTAGCAGATATACATCACCGGTAGCAGATATACATTACTAGTAGCATCAGTAGCAGGTATTCATTACTAGTAGCATCAGTAGCAGGTATTCATTACTAGTAGCAGATATACATTACTAGTAGCAGATATACATTACTGGTAGCAGGTATTCATTACTAGTAGCATCAGTAGCAGGTATTCATTACTAGTAGCAGATATACATTACTAGTAGCAGATATACATTACTGGTAGCAGATATACATTACTGGTAGCAGGTATTCATTACTAGTAGCAGATATACATTACCAGTAGCAGATGTACAGCACCTGTGGCAGATATACATTACTAGTAGTACTAGTAGCAGATATACATTACTAGTAGCAGGTATACATTACTAGTAGCAGATATACATTACCAGTAGCAGATATACATTACTAGTAGCAGATATACATTACTGGTAGCAGATATACATTACTGGTAGCAGGTATTCATTACTAGTAGCAGATATACATCACCGGTAGCAGGTATTCATTACTAGTAGCAGGTATTCATCACCGGTAGCAGATATACATCACCGGTAGCAGATATACATCACCGGTAGCAGATATACATCACCGGTAGCAGATATACATCACCGGTAGCAGATATACATTACCGGTAGCAGATATACATTACCGGTAGCAGATATACATCACCGGTAGCAGATATACATCACCGGTAGCAGATATACATTACCGGTAGCAGATATACATCACCGGTAGCAGATATACATCACCGGTAGCAGATATACATCACCGGTAGCAGATATACATCACCGGTAGCAGATATACATCACCGGTAGCAGATATACATCACCGGTAGCAGATATACATCACCGGTAGCAGATATACATCACCGGTAGCAGATATACATCACTAGTAGCAGATATACATTACTAGTAGCAGATATACATTACTAGTAGCAGATATACATCACTAGTAGCAGATATACATCACTAGTAGCAGATATACATCACTAGTAGCAGATATACATCACTAGTAGCAGATATACATTACCAGTAGCAGATATACATTACCAGTAGCAGATATACATTACTAGTAGCAGATATACATCACTAGTAGCAGATATACATCACTAGTAGCAGATATACATCACTAGTAGCAGATATACATCACTAGTAGCAGATATACATCACTAGTAGCAGATATACATCACTAGTAGCAGATATACATCACTAGTAGCAGATATACATTACTAGTAGCAGATATACATTACTAGTAGCAGATATACATTACTAGTAGTAGGTATTCATTACCAGTAGCAGATATACATTACCAGTAGCAGATATACATTACTAGTAGCAGATATACATTACTAGTAGCAGATATACATTACCAGTAGCAGATATACATTACTAGTAGCATCAGTAGCAGGTATTCATTACTAGTAGCAGATATACATTACCAGTAGCAGATATACATTACTAGTAGCAGATATACATTACCAGTAGCAGATATACATCACTAGTAGCAGATATACATCACTAGTAGCAGATATACATCACTAGTAGCAGATATACATCACTAGTAGCAGATATACATCACTAGTAGCAGATATACATCACTAGTAGCAGATATACATCACTAGTAGCAGATATACATCACTAGTAGCAGATATACATTACTAGTAGCAGATATACATTACTAGTAGCAGATATACATTACTAGTAGTAGGTATTCATTACCAGTAGCAGAAATACATTACTAGTAGCAGATATACATTACCAGTAGCAGATATACATTACTAGTAGCAGATATACATTACTAGTAGCAGATATACATTACCAGTAGCAGATATACATTACTAGTAGCATCAGTAGCAGGTATTCATTACTAGTAGCAGATATACATTACCAGTAGCAGATATACATTACTAGTAGCAGATATACATTACCAGTAGCAGATATACATTACCAGTAGCAGATATACATTACTAGTAGCAGATATACATTACTAGTAGCAGATATACATTACTAGTAGCAGATATACATTACCAGTAGCAGGTATTCATTACCAGTAGCAGATATACATTACCAGTACCAGATATACATTACCAGTACCAGATATACATTACCAGTACCAGATATACATTACCAGTAGCAGATATACATTACTAGTAGCAGATATACATTACTAGTAGCAGATATACATTACTAGTAGCAGATATACATTACTAGTAGCAGATATACATTACTAGTAGCAGATATACATTACTAGTAGCAGATATACATTACTAGTAGCAGATATACATTACTAGTAGCAGAAATACATTACTAGTAGCAGATATACATTACCAGTAGCAGATATACATTACTAGTGGCAGATATACATTACTAGTAGCAGATATGCATTCCTCTCCTCCTCCAATTCCGGGCCTCTCACCCTCCACCCGTCTCCTCTCCGCTCGCTCTCACTCATACTTTAATCATACATCTCCACTACCTTCCCTTCCCTCCCCTTCCTTCCTCCCCTCCCCTCTCCCCCTCCCTCCTCCCCACATTCCTTCTCTTCTTTCTCCCTCCCTCCCCCATCCCTTACCGATCTGCGTGCGCCTCCCTCCTCCGCTTAGCTCCTCCCCGATTACTTCTTCTGCCTCTCTTCCCCCTCCCCTTCAAATACGCCGCTCTCCGTCCCTTTCCCTTTCCAGCCCCCCGGGTCACCCCCATACAGCTCTCTAAGGACGTGAGAGTACAGCTTACCCCCTGGAGATACGGACCTCCAGGGCTATAGGCCTTCACTCACTACCCGGGGAACATGATGTCACGGACGTGAGAGTACAGCTTACCCCCTGGAGATACGGACCTCCAGGGCTATAGGCCTTCACTCACTACCCGGTCAAATACATGTCTACGGACGTGAGAGTACAGCTTACCCCCTGGAGATACGGACCTCCAGGGCTATAGG
>NW_024058031.1:61760-74260 GCF_016432855.1 Salvelinus namaycush
ACATTTGGAACAAAAGTTAGGACAAATCGGGCGCCGAAGGGTTGGAATAACACCCTAAATCGGGCGCCGAAGGGCTGGAATAACACCCTAAATCGGGCGCCGAAGGGTTGGAATAACACCCTAAATCGGGCGCCGAAGGGCTGGAATAACACCCTAAATCGGGCACCGAAGGGTTGGGAATCACCCTAAATCGGTCGCCGGAGGTAAAAGGTCCAAGGGACCATGGTTCCGAGGGTCTCACATCCCTCAAACGTGTCCGTTTCACGTTTCCTAATCGGACTGAGCAGTTTGCCACCACCGCCGATTCTCTAGGACATGGAAGTCCTGTTGTCAAAAGTCAGGTTTCTCAAATCGCGCCGGTACCTGTCTGGTCCACCCACCAGGGAGTGTGTCATCGCCGGACAGGCCGAATTATCGAAAAAAGGCGTGTCAATCGATAGATTTCAATGTGCTCCGATTTTTTGCCAAAAGTTTGTGGACACTAAAACCGTTAAAACGTTAATAACACAAAAAATACAACTCCAATCTGGTTGAGGTTTTTTTTGCACGAAAGGGTACAAATAGACGAACATTTTCATCTAATTATAACCGTTTTTCTATAAAACATTTTAATAGAAAATCGTGTTTTAATGTTTTGGGGAAAAAAATCACTTGCCTGTACAATAGATTCCTATGGTTCCGAAATTTTTTTTACAGTGGATAACTGTTGACCATCACGAGAGAGGGTATGAGCCAAAATTTGGGGCATCTAGCCCATCGGGAATTATGTTTTATCATTATTTCAAGATTTCGGGAATTGGTCGAAAAAGTGACAGAGTGCCACTGCCGTGCACCTGGTATTATTTTTGGGTTACCAGGTGCATATTTTTATAATGGTTTTAAATGATTTTAGATAGGCTACATACCTCAATACCCTATATGGAACAACCATACTACGGACCCAAGTCAGTTGGGGCCGGCCTGAGTGATTTATGAAGCTTTTAAAAAATGTCTGTACTCATCCTCCCTTCTGTGCACCTGGTATTATTTTTGGGTTACCAGGTGCTCCTATTGAAATCGAATGAGTGCACCTGGTATTATTTTTGGGTTACCAGGTGCTGCTATTGAAATCGAATGAAAATGATTTTAAATGGCCTGCAGACACCCATGCCCGCTATGGGAGCACCATACTATGGGCACAAGTCAGTGGGGGCCGGCCTGAGGGATTTATGGAGCTTTTCAAAAAAGGTCCGAAAATATTCTATGTTGAACTACTCAGGAAAAACGGCTAAGTGCCCTCTTTTGGGTTACCAGGTGCTCCTATTCTAATCGAATGAAAATGAATTTAAATGACCTGCAGACACCCATGCCCGCTATGGGAGCACCATACTATGGGCACAAGTCAGTGGGCACCGGCCTAAGGGATTTATGGAGCTTTTATATAAAATGTCTGTACTCATCCTCCCCTCCGTGCACCTGGTATTATTTTTGGGTTACCAGGTGCTCCTATTCTAATCGAATGAAAATGAATTTAAATGACCTGCAGACACCCATGCCCGCTATGGGAGCACCATACTATGGGCACAAGTCAGTGGGCACCGGCCTAAGGGATTTATGGAGCTTTTCAAAAATAAGGTCTGAATACTTTCTATGTTGAACTACTCAGGAAAAACGACAGAGTGCCCACTTTTTGGGTTACCAGGTGCCCCTATTTAAATCGAATGAAAACGAATTTAAATGACCTGCAGACACCCATGCCCGCTATGGGAGCACCATACTACGGGCACAAGTCAGTAGGCACCGGCCTAAAGGATTTATGGAGCTTTTATATAAAAGGTCTGTCCGCATCCTCACTACTGACACCACCTTATGTTAGTTTGGGTTACCAGGTGCTGCTATAGAAATCGAATGAAAATGACTTTTAAGGGCCTGCCCACACCCATGCCCGATATGGGAGCACCATACTACGGGCACAAGTCAGTGGCCACCGGCCTAAGGGATTTATGGAGCTTTTCAAAAAAAGTCCGAAAATATTCTATGTTGAATTATTCAGGAAAAACGACAGAGTGCCCTCTTTTTGGGTTACCAGGTGCCGCTATTGAAATCGAATGAAAATGACTTTTAAGGGCCTGCCCACACCCATGCCCGATATGGGAGCACCATAGTAGGGGTCCAAGTCAGTAGGCACCGGCCTAAGGGATTTATGGAGCTTTTCAAAAATAGTCCGAAAATATTCTATGTTGAACTATTCAGGAAAAACGACAGAGTGCCCTCTTTTTGGGTTACCAGGTGCCGCTATTGAAATCGAATGAAAATGACTTTTAAGGGCCTGCCCACACCCATGCCCGATATGGGAGCACCATAGTAGGGGTCCAAGTCAGTAGGCACCGGCCTAAGGGATTTATGGAGCTTTTCAAAAAAAGTCCGAAAATATTCTATGTTGAACTATTCAGGAAAAACGACAGAGTGCCCTCTTTTTGGGTTACCAGGTGCCGCTATTGAAATCGAATGAAAATGACTTTTAAGGGCCTGCCCACGCCCATGCCCGATATGGGAGCACCATAGTAGGGGTCCAAGTCAGTAGGCACCGGCCTAAGGGATTTATGGAGCTTTTCAAAAAAAGTCCGAAAATATTCTATGTTGAATTATTCAGGAAAAACGACAGAGTGCCCTCTTTTTGGGTTACCAGGTGCCGCTATTGAAATCGAATGAAAATGACTTTTAAGGGCCTGCCCACGCCCATGCCCGATATGGGAGCACCATAGTAGGGGTCCAAGTCAGTAGGCACCGGCCTAAGGGATTTATGGAGCTTTTCAAAAAAAGTCCGAAAATATTCTATGTTGAATTATTCAGGAAAAACGACAGAGTGCCCTCTTTTTGGGTTACCAGGTGCCGCTATTGAAATCGAATGAAAACGACTTTTAAGGGCCTGCCCACGCCCATGCCCGATATGGGAGCACCATAGTAGGGGTCCAAGTCAGTAGGCACCGGCCTAAGGGATTTATGGAGCTTTTCAAAAAAAGTCCGAAAATATTCTATGTTGAACTATTCAGGAAAAACGACAGAGTGCCCTCTTTTTGGGTTACCAGGTGCCGCTATTGAAATCGAATGAAAACGACTTTTAAGGGCCTGCCCACGCCCATGCCCGATATGGGAGCACCATAGTAGGGGTCCAAGTCAGTAGGCACCGGCCTAAGGGATTTATGGAGCTTTTCAAAAAAAGTCCGAAAATATTCTATGTTGAACTTATTCAGGAAAAACGACAGAGTGCCCTCTTTTTGGGTTACCAGGTGCCGCTATTGAAATCGAATGAAACTGACTTTTAAGGGCCTGCCCACGCCCATGCCCGATATGGGAGCACCATAGTAGGGGTCCAAGTCAGTAGGCACCGGCCTAAGGGATTTATGGAGCTTTTCAAAAAAAGTCCGAAAATATTCTATGTTGAATTATTCAGGAAAAACGACAGAGTGCCCTCTTTTTGGGTTACCAGGTGCCGCTATTGAAATCGAATGAAAACGACTTTTAAGGGCCTGCCCACGCCCATGCCCGATATGGGAGCACCATAGTAGGGGTCCAAGTCAGTAGGCACCGGCCTAAGGGATTTATGGAGCTTTTCAAAAAAAGTCCGAAAATATTCTATGTTGAACTATTCAGGAAAAACGACAGAGTGCCCTCTTTTTGGGTTACCAGGTGCCGCTATTGAAATCGAATGAAAACGACTTTTAAGGGCCTGCCCACGCCCATGCCCGATATGGGAGCACCATAGTAGGGGTCCAAGTCAGTAGGCACCGGCCTAAGGGATTTATGGAGCTTTTCAAAAAAAGTCCGAAAATATTCTATGTTGAACTATTCAGGAAAAACGACAGAGTGCCCTCTTTTTGGGTTACCAGGTGCCGCTATTGAAATCGAATGAAAACTGACTTTTAAGGGCCTGCCCACGCCCATGCCCGATATGGGAGCACCATAGTAGGGGTCCAAGTCAGTAGGCACCGGCCTAAGGGATTTATGGAGCTTTTCAAAAAAAGTCCGAAAATATTCTATGTTGAATTATTCAGGAAAAACGACAGAGTGCCCTCTTTTTGGGTTACCAGGTGCCGCTATTGAAATCGAATGAAAACGACTTTTAAGGGCCTGCCCACGCCCATGCCCGATATGGGAGCACCATAGTAGGGGTCCAAGTCAGTAGGCACCGGCCTAAGGGATTTATGGAGCTTTTCAAAAAAAGTCCGAAAATATTCTATGTTGAATTATTCAGGAAAAACGACAGAGTGCCCTCTTTTTGGGTTACCAGGTGCCGCTATTGAAATCGAATGAAAACGACTTTTAAGGGCCTGCCCACGCCCATGCCCGATATGGGAGCACCATAGTAGGGGTCCAAGTCAGTAGGCACCGGCCTAAGGGATTTATGGAGCTTTTCAAAAAAAGTCCGAAAATATTCTATGTTGAATTATTCAGGAAAAACGACAGAGTGCCCTCTTTTTGGGTTACCAGGTGCCGCTATTGAAATCGAATGAAAACGACTTTTAAGGGCCTGCCCACGCCCATGCCCGATATGGGAGCACCATAGTAGGGGTCCAAGTCAGTAGGCACCGGCCTAAGGGATTTATGGAGCTTTTCAAAAAAAGTCCGAAAATATTCTATGTTGAACTATTCAGGAAAAACGACAGAGTGCCCTCTTTTTGGGTTACCAGGTGCCGCTATTGAAATCGAATGAAAACGACTTTTAAGGGCCTGCCCACGCCCATGCCCGATATGGGAGCACCATAGTAGGGGTCCAAGTCAGTAGGCACCGGCCTAAGGGATTTATGGAGCTTTTCAAAAAAGTCCGAAAATATTCTATGTTGAATTATTCAGGAAAAACGACAGAGTGCCCTCTTTTTGGGTTACCAGGTGCCGCTATTGAAATCGAATGAAAACGACTTTTAAGGGCCTGCCCACGCCCATGCCCGATATGGGAGCACCATAGTAGGGGCCCAAGTCAGTAGGCACCGGCCTAAGGGATTTATGGAGCTTTTCAAAATTAGTCCGAAAATATTCTATGTTGAACTATTCAGGAAAAACGGCTATGTGCCCTCTTTTTGGGTTACCAGGTGCTGCTATTGAAATCGATCCTCACTACTGACACCACCTTATGTTAGTTTGGGTTACCAGGTGCTGCTATTGAAATCGAATGAAAATGATTTTAAATGGCCTGCAGACACCCATGCCCGCTATGGGAGCACCATACTATGGGCACAAGTCAGTGGGGGCCGGCCTGAGGGATTTATGGAGCTTTTCAAAAAAGGTCCGAAAATATTCTATGTTGAACTACTCAGGAAAAACGGCTAAGTGCCCTCTTTTGGGTTACCAGGTGCTCCTATTCTAATCGAATGAAAATGAATTTAAATGACCTGCAGACACCCATGCCCGCTATGGGAGCACCATACTATGGGCACAAGTCAGTGGGCACCGGCCTAAGGGATTTATGGAGCTTTTATATAAAATGTCTGTACTCATCCTCCCCTCCGTGCACCTGGTATTATTTTTGGGTTACCAGGTGCTCCTATTCTAATCGAATGAAAATGAATTTAAATGACCTGCAGACACCCATGCCCGCTATGGGAGCACCATACTATGGGCACAAGTCAGTGGGCACCGGCCTAAGGGATTTATGGAGCTTTTCAAAAATAAGGTCTGAATACTTTCTATGTTGAACTACTCAGGAAAAACGACAGAGTGCCCACTTTTTGGGTTACCAGGTGCCCCTATTTAAATCGAATGAAAACGAATTTAAATGACCTGCAGACACCCATGCCCGCTATGGGAGCACCATACTACGGGCACAAGTCAGTAGGCACCGGCCTAAGGGATTTATGGAGCTTTTATATAAAAGGTCTGTCCGCATCCTCACTACTGACACCACCTTATGTTAGTTTGGGTTACCAGGTGCTGCTACAGAAATCGAATGAAAATGACTTTTAAGGGCCTGCCCACACCCATGCCCGATATGGGAGCACCATACTACGGGCACAAGTCAGTGGCCACCGGCCTAAGGGATTTATGGAGCTTTTATATAAAATGTCTGTACTCATCCTCCCCTCCGTGCACCTGGTATTATTTTTGGGTTACCAGGTGCTCCCATTCTAATCGAATGAGTGCACCTGGTATTATTTTTGGGTTACTAGGTGCTCCTATTGAAATCGAATGAAAATGACACACAAAGACAAGGATTAATTGCAAAAAATATTGTATTTATTTAGAGTTATTCATGGATTGATTTGTCCCTCAATTAGTCTCCGAGCCTGGCTTGCATTATGAGGCAAATTATGGGAACGGTAGTAGCGTGCCTGCGTCTCCAGGGAGTGACACATGTGGTCAGCCACAGTTCCACGGTCTGTAAGCGACCCAAGATTAAAGTTTAATGTGGCAATGCTTCTTCGAATTGTACCAAATGTCACTTTCCTTCCAATGCCAAACTCTGCAAAAATCTTACCCACACAATCACAGAGATTACCGTATGGTTTACCAGAGCATGTGAAAAAGAAGAGTGTTGTGTCTGGGGTCATTCCACTCAGATGAGGCCTGATCCGATGGAATCGTTGAAGCCAAGTGTATTCCTCATCAGATATAACAATTCTGCACTCCCCGAAGCTGTAGTTAGTTTTGTGGCTTGCTACAGTCATTTGATAAACCCCACTTTCATTGGTTATTTCATTGAAATCACTCTCACCGAACATGGTGACTGGGGATCGTCGAGTTCCATTAAAAGTCGCCAACCGGCTGGACATGAGAGCCGCAAACCTGCGTCTGTCAGATGAGGTGGCTCGGACTTCCAGCCTGCTGAGAACAGAAGGAATAGATGCATTGCTTAGCTCCAAAAATCGTTTTAACTCCGCAGCGCTGAGCACCTCGTCCCTGCAGCGTCTGCGAAATTGTGCCATGTGCGTTGCCAGGCTCTGCCTAGAATCCCTGTCTATCTTTGCCAAGCAGAGTAACAATTTGCGAATTACACTGGCTTTAGCTTGCAGACCATTCGGCCGGAACTGAATAAGATATTTCAGGAAACTTCTAACATCTGATCGGTATAGTTTTAATGTGGATGGTGCCAAACTACGGCCTTCACATGTCCGGTACCACTCATACACACGCATGTAGTTGTCCAGAAAACACAGCCCTTCATCGGATTTGTCCTCGGACATAATGCGGAGGAATTCCCGTACTCGTGACAGACTGGTGTGACTATTGTCTATTCTTTTAACTGAAGGGTTAATACCCTTAATATAGGTAGCATATTCATTCAAAATGACATCACTCAAACCTTCAGTTGTGGACGGCACACCACCGCCGCCTCCATCACTTTCGCTATCGGTGGAAGGCGACATGACGCTGCATTGCTCCCCCGGTTCCGAGCATTGTTCACCGGTTGACTGCACCGTCGCCTGACTGGTTGACTGCACCGCTGACTGCTCACTCTCGCCACTCAGCTGCTGTTCTGCGGACAACTCACTTCCAACGCCGTTGTTAGGCTCCATACAATCCCCTGGGTAGGCCTGCTGTGTCTCAGCCGAAATCGGGCTACATTGCACGGCATGATTCCATTCCATAGATGCGTGTGTAAGTCCATGGACAGTCTTAAAATGTTTGTCTATCCGCGAAATATGCGTCTTGGTACAAAGTCCACAGTCATGTCGTTTTTGTTTGCTGTCCATAGCTAGCTTCTCTCTCCTGCCTTCCTGTGTGTATGTTTGTTAGCTTCCAACCGTCGCCTAATCAATGGCCTAATTATCACCAGGTGTGGATACAGGTGCGGCGCGAGCGGGGCACGGGCGGGGCACGGGCGGGGCAAGGGCGGGGCTGTGTCATAGCTATGCCCTGCTTAGGGCTATAGACATGAATTGTTATGCCGGAAAATAGGCACCTTGAATGGGATTCAATTCATAGAGCACTGCCCTTGGAGCCCACAGGCTCAGATGCCACATGCCACAATACCACTTCCACATACCACAATGCCACTTCCACATACCACAATGCCACTTCCACATACCACAATGCCACTTACACAAGTGTCAAACGCCCCTTCACCAAGTGCCAAACGCCCCAACCCTAACCCTAACCCTAACCCTAACCCTAACCCTAACCCTAACCCTAACCCTAACCCTAACCCTAACCCTAACCCTAACCCTAACCCTAACCCTAACCCTAACCTAACCCTAACCCTAACCCTAACCCTAACCCTAACCTAACCCTAACCCTAACCCTAACCCTAACCCTAACCCTTTAACCCTAGTAATGGGTTAATCTACAAGTGGGCACCATGGGGCCTACAACTTTGGCCGGCCGCGCCCAGACCCCTCCGGACCGCGCGCATATGATGTGGAGTGCACCCCCTCCCTTCCCCCCTCCGGTTTCCACGTGTCAGAGATGGAAGTGGATCAACCGACTCAAAACTAGAAACCAAACCTTGGCGAGTCACCGCTGCATTGCCTACCGAGGGATCTGGACGCAGCAAGCCAAGGAAATTTTTATCCCTTAAATTCACTGGGATCACCTTAAATCGGGCTTTTTTTAGGGGTGCTGATTCTCCACCCAATATACTTCTCCAAGGAATGGTTTGATGGTAAACAGGTTAAAATTATCATTAGATTAAATACAACCTAATATGACCCTACTCTACTCCTGACCCCTGGATGCACATCACCTACTCTACTTTTTTCAACGAAAAGGAATCATCCTTTATTTTCACCAAAGACCCCGGATTCAACTATAACATACTTCAACTAGATCTTCTGATGAACACAACCTCCTCTGCTTTTTTCAACACAAGAGGACTTTTTTTCATCAAAGACCCTGGATTCTACCACTACACACTACACACTACACACTTCAACCTGAACTCCTGCAAAGACATCACCTTTTTCAACAAAAGACAAAGATTTTTTTTCACCAAAGAACAAGACTTCACCACCCTGACACAGGTGTAAGAGACCTCTACTTACCCTGACGACCGTATCTCCAATTTAGGAGTTAAAAGAAACAAATTATAACATAGGCTCACCCCACTCACACCTCTGCACCATACACAAACAAACCAAAAACCCAGGTAAGCCCTCTTATGTTCATGTGTGTTTGAATGTGTACCCCCACCCCACCCTTGGTCCCAACCCTACGGACAGACAGACACTAATGCTCAGCCATCACACCACAGGGCCTTTTTACCATTAGGTTACCCTAAAAATACATAGGTGACCATTAGGACCGTTAAAATAGATCTTTAATAGCATTTCAGAGTTACTGTGACCACGGACTCTTAAAAATGTACTTTATATTTTCCTAAATGATCCCATGATCCTGTAATAATTAAATAATTAAATAATTGGGATTTCATAATTATATTTAATTTAATAATTTAAAATTGGACCTTACAAGACCTACCCAACCCCTCACCTAACCCGTCTAACCCTAACCATTCCTAACACTAATCCTAACCTTAACCTCAGCCCCTAACCTTTACTGCTATCCTAGCCCTAACCCATCTGTGTGTGTGTGTGTATGGGTATATGTGTCTGTGTCTGACCCTATGTTGTTTACCTTGTCTGTCTCTTATAATGTACTGTGATCCCTATTTTGTGTCTGCCCCTTACAATGTATTGTGATCCCTGCTTTGTCACACTCCACGTTTCATTCATACCATATAACATTTTGAAAACCTTGTGTCACTACAAGGTTGAACTTATATTATATTGGATCTCCATTGTATTGTTGTTAGGTGTGCTTGACCTCTACTCTAACTGCCCATCCACTTTACTGCATCCCTATTCCACTCTCACCTCTATCTGAACCCTCCACACTGTAACCTGTTGCTGGCTATCTTACCTAGTAACAGTGCAGACCAATTAAAATAACCTAAGCCACCTGGGCTACACACACATACATATACCAGAGAGGCAACACTCCTCACAACTTTACAGGGAGACCATCAGACAGGCAGCATTCCGCTCCACACACCCAACCAGGACTACAATCAAGGCAAGTAAATCACATAGTACACTGTACTGTATATGTAGATATATATACATACTTTTACAACTTTTTGCACCTTTTATTTCAATTTTATTTTTATATATTCTCCTCCCTGCTACCTGATGAAGCCGAGTAAGGCAGAAACGCGTCGTGGCTGGGACTCCTCTAGATCTGTAGTGTTGCTGTAAGGAAGGCAGGTTCCACACAGACGTCGGAGGGGTCTCCTTTTGGCTACTATTTTATTTGTATACTTTTCTTTCCTTAATTGGAGTTTTACACAGCTCTCATACACATGCACACATAGGATGAAGTGGAGTGTGACTTTGTATGTTTTCCCTCACCACTTGTGGGGATATATGTGTATGCTTCTGTATATGTAAAAAATATGTGTATAGCCATATCAACGCCTGGACATACACGTCACCTGCACTTTTACACACCCCACATTACATACAAAAGATAGGGGGTCAACAAGACCATAAAAAATAGACCTCTAAAAATAGGAAAGAGTTACCATGACCATGGACTCTTAATAATACTTTCCTTTAGCCACTTTACTAGCACTATAGAGTTACCATGACCATGGACTCTCAATAATACTTTCCTTTAGCCACTTTAATAGCACTATAGAGTTACCATGACCATGGACTCTCAATAATACTTTCCTTTAGCCACTTTAATAGCACTATAGAGTTACCATGACCATGGACTCTCAATAAAACTTTCCTTTAGCCACTTTAATAACACTATAGAGTTACCATGACCATGGACTCTCAATAATACTTTCCTTTAGCCACTTTAATAGCACTATAGAGTTACCATGACCATGGACTCTCAATAAAACTTTCCTTTAGCCACTTTAATAACACTATAGAGTTACCATGACCATGGACTCTCAATAATACTTTCCTTTAGCCACTTTAATAGCACTATAGAGTTACCATGACCATGGACTCTCAATAATACTTTCCTTTAGCCACTTTACTAGCACTATAGAGTTACCATGACCATGGACTCTCAATAATACTTTCCTTATTCCTTTTCTTTTTTGGTTTCTTGAACTCGGGGCTACCATGACCATGGGCCTTGATGAAAAGAAACAATAAAATAAAACTAAATCAAAAACAAAAAAAAACCTTACCAACCCACCATCCTTCCAAAATACCTCTCATCTACACCCACCAGCACCCCCAACGGACGAGAACCTTTTTTCTCCAACAACTCTGGGGACCCCGACCTTGGCGACTCACCCGCGGCGAGTACACCCTAAGCAATTAGGCCCGGCCATACACCAAGAAAGAAGACAGGAGGAAATGGCTAGATTGGACTCCTCGGGACCCCTTGGGGTCCTGTTGGCAGACCTAACGGCACAACCCTCCCAACCCCGCACAAACAGGAGACTCACGTACCGCGCTGGACGACTATCTACCCCAGTTTAGAACTGGATTGGCAGTATGTCCAGTAGCGCGTGTTTCATCCTTGGGGTTGGGGCAGCTAAAAGTGGGGCTTTGGGTATGGCGCTGCGCCTGGAGTATCGCCTTGGCCGTGTAACCCCTGGGGTGCCCAGATTATGTCTGGCGGAGAATTGGATCCCACTAATTTTCACTGGGGGACCCCTTACCCCGCCGCACTAAGCCTGGACAACCGATCCACACTTTTTTACCTGGACTACGATCAAATTCACTGTCTAGGGAGGATATACCTCTGGAAACGTTACGATCCTGGAAGGGAGTTATTCCACTGGTCACTATCACCCGAACCACTGAATTACCAAGGACTGAAATGGTAGGGATGGAACATGGCTATCAACTGTAATTCCTGGCAGACGTACAACACAAAGGCCAGAGGTTGTTTTGCCTGATCCAAAAAAAAAACGATAGACTTCCTGATACGTAGGACGGAACTCCTAAGGTGGATGTATGACAGCCGTGAAGAGGGCTTGCCTTCTGGGTTCTTATCTGCCCAAACCTATGGGAGTTCAATGACTTACCACTCGACAGGGACACATGGCAACCAACTGAGGTCCGGACCTGCACAAGGTACGCAACTCGACGGTTTTGCCTGATCCTACGTTGAGTATACCCATACGGACCAGCTGGATTGGACTATACATGGGTTGATTCAGAGTTAGGATCCTGGAAGGGAATAACCCCTGAATTACACACATGATTGAAAACATCCAGGACCTAAACTGACGAACACGGAAGTAAATACATAGACAACACGGAGCTAAGAGAGAAGGATCCGAGGGGGAGTAAACTCCTAGGTTGTACTATGCTTTCCACATCCGTTGACAAAGCGGACCTAGACATCTTGACCACACCACTCGATATGGACACATGGCAACCAACCGAGGACCAAACCTGCATAAGGGGAGCAACTCAAGGGATTTTGCCTGATCCTAAATCGAGTCGACAGACCTACCTAAACTTAATCATTCTAAAAACTATACCTTACCCTAACCCTAACCCTAACCTTAACCATTCTAAAAAACCATACCTAACCTTAACCATTTTACTAAC